>NW_020648415.1:3771798-3786104 GCF_003573695.1 Papaver somniferum
AAACAATAAGAATCAATTTATCACTTTAGGTCTGATCTTATTATCTCCTTGCCAATACTTTTAACAAAAATACGAGTTTGAACAAGTAACGTGCTATTGAAAGTAAAGTACTGCTATACGAAGATGTTCATGATAATGATCTTTGCGTGGATTTGGATGAGAATGAGGAACCAGACTAAATTGACAAAGAACTAGACTAATTTGACAAAGAACCTGACTCATCTAACAAGTTCTTTTCTTTTTTAAACAGGGTTTTTGATGTGTGAACTTTTAGTTTAATATTTTTAAAGTACTGCACTAGATGCATGCTTCTTACGCTGATAGATAGGTTGACATTTATGTGATGAATGATTCACCCTGAATTTTTATGTTTTCTGGAAATGATGAACATGAAAATGGGTGGGTTTAGTTTATTTATCTTTAGTAGCTTACTGTATGATTAGAATAATACATTTCCTACATAGGTGCCACTAATAATTCATACGTTTCCTCCCTAAACCAAGAATAATACAGGAGACAACCCAACTTAAAAATTTTAAGGAAAATATTATTCGAAATAAGAAAGTAATTTTTTTCTATGATGTCTTCTCGAGTTGGTTAGAGATAGGAAACTAAATTTCGAAAATTTTGGGAAACAATTTTATCATAACTATCTACGATATATTCTCTCATAAAATAAGAAAACTAACCATATTGGTTACACATCAAAAATTTGGAAGTAAAAAAAAAAACACCAAAAATCTTTTGTTTGGCGGGTGATGAAAATGAATTTTACTGGGCGGGATGATTTCAAAAGGAAAATCAATTCCCGCCTGATGGTTTGGTTAAATACAAAAAAGAAAAAGAAAGATGAGTTCGATCTACTTTTTTCAGTTTTTATTACTCGATTCATTCTCTTTATGAAATCATAATTCTGCTACTGTCTCTAATCTTTACAAGGAACCTACCTCTTCAGACTCGATCTTTGTTGTTGGTATTATTTCTACAACCCATTATCGAATGAATATTAAATTGATGTTAGATTTTTTATTCGATCTCATGGAATCAGATGTTAGATCTCATAGGTTTACTTGTTAAAGCATGATTAGGGTTTTTATTCTATTACTTCTTATAGGTTTACTATTTAAAGCATGATTAGGGTTTTTATTCTATTTTTACTATCTCTAATCTTTACACTGAACCTGCCTCTTCAGACTCGATCTTTGTTGTTGGTATTATTTCTACAACCCATTATCGAATGAGTTTTTGTTACTTGGCGAGCCTGTAACGTTTGCATTTTAAGTTTCCACTTTTAATGATACCATGTTGTTGGTTGGCTAATTTGACTATCATCTTCAATCTAAAAATGGATAATCATCATGTGGTACTTTAGTACTCTTGGCTTTTGTAACAAAAAGTTATATAAGACCGTTTAACCGGTACCTATCGCTTCGTGTATAACACAATATTCATGAGGATATTTTCTGTGTTGCATTGATGTTTTAGCCTCAAGTTACATGCATCAATGAGTTCATGTTTGCTTTCTTTTCATATAATAGAAAATAGGTGTAACACATGTTGCCTATCCTGTTAGGTTTAGCTAATATTTTTCAAAATAAGCTCAAATTCCTAACTGAGATGCACGTACCTACACATCTTTTGTCATGGGAGAAGATGATGATTACAACGTGCCACCAGAGGAGGACCAATGGGATGATGAGGTGGATTCTGATGAAGAAATGATGGAGTTGGATGAGAGTCAATATGACATTGTACAACCAGATGGCGGTGATGATGAAGATATGGTCCCCACTTATAGATTTGAAGAATTAACAGGTAATGTTCGAAATCTTGTACTTACTTGTTTCTACTTAAACATCACACGGTTTCATATTTTGCCTCGGTTATTTCCAGATTCAGGCGATTCTGAAAATGAAGATCTCAAAGTGTTAGAAGAAAAAGAATTGGAAAATGCTCCACAAGCAGAAAAGCAACCACAACAGGAAGACTCTACATAAGAGATCAGAAAAGAGAGGGGAATGACAATAATGTTGAAGCTGCATAAAGACTTCTCGAAAAAAGAAACAGAAAAAAGGGATATTGAATTTGATAAAATGTTCCGGCTTATTGGTGGCCATAGAATTGAATTCATTAGTTACCTAGGCTATTTGGCCCGTGATATGGTTGGCATAAAACATTTATGTTGGAAGGAAGTCCCTACAACAACAAGACAAAATATGTGGGAGAAAATTCTGGTATGCATATGCGGTTATCAATTAGTCAATTTTGTTGTCTAAATGTGAGTCTGTGATGAACATATATTAGTTGTTATTGCAGTTTCATTATGAGGTTCCCCAAGAACATAAGCGAGCGGTCATGAAGCGTCTACCTGTTCATCTGCGGGACTTCAGAAGGAAATTGTACAATAATCATGTAAAACCCTTCCTGGAAAGACCGGACAAACTAAAAACTTTCCCCAAAAAAGTACGAAACGTTATTGGACCAAGAAGACTGGGAAAAATACCTTAAGTATGTACTAGAATCGTCTATATTTAAGGTATGGAATACACATTGCTTTTTCTAATTTTTGTTTCGTTCTTATTGTCTATCCCAGCATACTAACGAAATTATTTTTATTTCCTCTGCAAGAAAAATTCGGAGAAGGGAAAAGAGGCAATATCACAGTCCAAGTTCCCACATCGGACGGGACGAGGTGGATACTCGGGATTAAAACTAAAATTAGTAAGTCCGTTGTCTTATTTATCATACACTGCACAGTAACCTGGCATATCAGATACTTCTGTTTTGTATGTCGTGTTGCGTGTCTTATATATGCAGAAACTTATAACGGTATAGGGATGTGTCCTCTTACACCAATCTGTAATTTTTTCACATTAGATGCTTTGGAATAGGTTTTCTGTTTTACACAGTTAATATCTGGGCGGATGTAAATCCTTACTTGTTTCTGGTAACTACTAGGTCAACGATGGAAAGGTTGCCGAAGAAGATCTTGAAGAACGGTGCTTCATGTGGGCAAAAGCACGCGAAAAAAAACAAAGAATCATACCAGACAAATTTGTTAGGGAGAAGACAACTGTAGTTGTGAGAAAACAGAAACTTTACAGTCCTCATGTTTTTAACCAAAGTAAGTGCGCAAGGTTTATATCAGAATTTAACACATTATTGAACAGGTAGAGAAACGGAAGATGATTCAAGAGAGAACTCTAAAGGTTGGTGATAACGAGGATGCCCTAACAGTTGTGATCGGCCCGTATAAGGATGGACGTGTCAAGGGGGCTGGATTTGGAGTTACGGCAAAACTTTACTTTCCAAATGGAAGAAAACCAAGACACTCGAAAGAGAACGATGAACTGTGTGAAAAGCTGAAAGCTAAGGAGAAATAATTAGAGTCTACTAAAAATGCGTATTAGAGATTAACAGATAACTTGTTATCTCAAGGTCACGACATTGCTAAAATTGTGGGAAACAGTATCAGCAAGTTTGGAGGAGAGGTAAGTGAATTGAGTTTTGATTAGATTATTTAATTTTTTTTAAAAACTGGCAGCCATTATCTGATTTTTTCAAACAATGTGTTCAACTACAGTCACGGGATGCAGGACCTAGCAACGCCTCCAATCCATCTAAGAATAACATAGGTCCAGAATCAGTTAAGCAACTTCCAAAAAAACATGGGAAATCCGGTCCGCAGAAGTTATCTGAAAGCATCAAAGGGTCCGCGAAGGGGGTCTCTCCTTGTGCTAAAACGCCGACCGTTTCTACTGAATCCCCGGTGTCTTTAGTATCAAAAAAGAAGTCTCCGTCTCCTCCATCCACTGGGAAATCTCAGAATGTGGCATCTGAAAAAGTTACCATTGATGTATGGTTTTCCAACGCATTTAAATTTTAATCTTCCATTTACTATCTCTCATGCGCCTTGTGTTTCTGCAGGGCATATGATGCAAACTTTGGTCTGGAGTAAAGGACAACATTGTTGCCATTGGTAGAGCTTACTCTTTAAAGAAGGTATGTTATAAAATGAAGTCAGGAATGACGGATGAGGTTACATGCTATAGCGTCCGGGTTAGTGAAGTACTAAATGAAACCATCAAATTACCCTTAGGCACATCTTCTCGGATAAAAACTTTAAAAGATGTCGGTGATGCTGAAATTATTTGGCCAGCAAATCAAACCATCTTGGATCAAAAGGTTGGTTGCTATGCTTGTTTGCTTTATTAACTCATTGGATATATATATTGTTTGAGATAAGAAACGAATATGTTATCAGCTATATGAATCACATACGTTAGTGTCTAGTTTAGAGAACCTTATAGAAGGAGATATGTGTTTAGCTACTTGATTGTGAGTCAGTTATGCATTGTTCTTAAATGGTTTCACTGCAAAAAGAAGGTACAACTTTCATTTCAATTTTCTGATGCAGGTAAGTCAACCAAAACATTCCGAGGCTGTGAAATCAAAGGCTCTACTCAACGGAAGCCAATCTCGTATCGCAATATCTGAAAAAGTTCCGAAGGTATGTGTTTTAAACCCAGTTACATGATCTTAAGACCATATGAGTCTGAAATATGCTATCAACTATATGAATCACGGATGCTAGGGTATATTTTGGAGAACCTTGTATATTTGTTACTTATTTAATTCATCAGTGTCTTCGCATTCACAGTGGAATTTGGTATATTTGTTACCCGAATATGGAATATTACTCTACTGCTGCAGGTAACTCAACAAAATTCGGGGAAACATACTCTGGATGTGACACCAAAAGCTATATCTAATCGGAGCAAATCTGATATCACGATAACTGCAGCAGTTCATCCGGTATCTGTTTTATTTTTACATGCATTTTAAATCTCAAATTTTCTTTGAAGTTTTCGCTTGAAGATGTTCATATGCCATATATTTCCGCAGGGTAGAAGGTGCTACCTTTTTGACGTGTTGTCTAAGGCGAACGTCCTTGCTAGAGGTAGAGCTTTTCTGTTACCAGGAAAACAACAATTACATGGAAGCTTAGGGATGGAGGTTGATTGCCACAAAATCCTGATTGAGGAAGTAATAAAAGAGAATTACTCTCTACCCGTACGATTTGCTGGTATGGAAACATTAGGACAAACTCTTGGAAAAGTGATTCCTTGGCCAAATTATGGTGTTAAGATTACCGAGCCTGCTAAGAAGGTTAGTTGCTTGGCTTGTTTGATTTGTAAGTTGAATATACATAAACCAGTCTATCAATTATATGAATCATCGATCCAAGTGTAAATTAGAGAACCTAGAAAAATAGAAATATGTGTAACTTTCAAAAGTAACTAATAACTCTTTTAATCTTATGCAGAACTCTACCAGTAATTCACAACCAACTACTTCTATGCGGAAGTCTCCTTCACGTAGAAACCCTTCTGATGGATCTAAGAAGCAGTTTCCTAATCTTATGCAGAACTCTACCAGTAATTCCCAACCAAATCCTTCAATATCTCTAGAGAAGTCGTGCACATCTACGACAGAACCTCTGGCTAAGACATCTAATGGAGTATGTTTTTTTTTAATTTTTTTTCTTCGTAAATCTATATTGCTAATCCTAGAATTTTTATTATATGATGTTCATATGCTCCTCAGAAAGAAAAATACGACTTTTGGAATGGATCTAGGGGAAACGTCGTTGCTAGAGGCAACATTTTACCTGTGGTGCCTAACCAGAAAATACATGGACAAGAGCTTCCTGAACATTTTTATGCTGCCAATATTCTGGAGGTCATAGATCCATCATTCGTGTTAACGGAACCAAGTGGTGAGTTTAAGTTATTAGGGGAAGCTAAAGATGTTTTTGTGGTATGGCCGAAAGATAATTGTTCCATCTCTGATAACAAGGTTAGTTTCTTAGCTCTTTTTCTTTGTTAATCAAGCATATATATATATTGTTTTACGTAAATCATGTATTCAGTTTGATTAAAGAATAAGTATGAGATAGAAATATATTAACACCTAAATGGAACATGAATGCCAGTGTAAATTAGAAAATTGATATTTGGTTACGGATTTTATTATGGGCGTCAGCTGTGAAAAATGGTGCGGCCTTCAGTGAAGTTGGCTTTATTACATTGTTGGAAAAATAACTTTTGTCTGTCTCTTGTTGAGAATTCACATGACAGACGAATTCACCTTGGATTTAGAATATATATATATATATAATACATTTAATCTTTTGCTGCATGAAACTCCACAGCATGGAAAACCTCGTGAGCAACCAGAAACAGTTTTAGATTCTGAGAAGAAATTGGACAGTGAAAAACTGAATGAGGAGCACCTAGCAGTCAATCCACATTCAGGGAGTCATGCAGCCTCTGAAAAGCTTTCTCAGAAGACTAAAAAGGCGTAGAGAAGGCTATATGCACCAACTGTGCAGAAGGCATTGCAACTTTCAGCTGCGCAACAGAGGAAGAGAAGGTTTGGCGCATCGAGAATGTCACAACCTAATCCATTGCATGCAGAGACACCACCATCAAAAAAGTTGAAGAAAAACTAATGATTTTTGGATAAATTCTCTTTAAATTTTTTTTTGCGGACACTTTGAAAGTTTTTTTCATTTCTTGTTTCGTTTACTAATTTTGTCATTTAGAAGAAGGTGATATTTAAGAATTCTTTTATTACCTAGGTATTGGAATCGTGAAATAAATTAGATAATTATTTACAAGTTCACAGACTTTAAGAATGCAGTATACTCTTGCAAATTTATTTATTTATGAGGTGTGCATTCTTTAGGAAAAATAAATATAATTAGCTGAAATAACAGAGGAAATGTAGAAACATACAGTTGTTCCCCCCTGTAAACAATAAGAATCAATTTATCACTTTAGGTCTGATCTTATTTTCTCCTTGCCAATATTTTTATCAAAAATACGAGTTTGAACAAGTAAAGTGCTATTAAAAGTAAAGTACTGTTATACGACGATGTTCATGATAATGATCTTTGCGTGGATTTGGATGAGAATGAGGAAACAGACTAATTTGACAAAGAACCAGACTAATCTGACAAAGAACCTGACTCATCTAACAAGTTCTTTGCTTTTTTAAACAGGATTTTTGATGTGTGAACTTTTAGCTAACGTATTTTTAAAATATAAAGCATTTCGTCTGACCATTTCGTTTTCAGTGGTAGTTGTATTTATTTTTTAAGTACTGCACTAGATGCATGCTTTTTACGCTGATAGATAGGTTGACATTTATGTGATGAATGATTCACGCTGAACTTTTATGTTTTCTGGAAATGATGAACATGAAAATGGATGGGTTTAGAATAATACGTTTCCTACATAGGTGCCACTAATAATTCATAGGCTTCCTCCCTAAACCAAGAATAATAATGGAGACAACCCAGCTTAAAATTATTAAGGAAAATATTATTCGAAATAGGAAAGTACTATGGCCTCTTCTCGAGTTGGTTAGAGATAGAAACTAAATTTCAAAAATTTTGGGAAACAATTTTATCATAACTGTCTACGATATATTCTCTCATAAAATAAGGAAACTAACCATATTGGTTACACATCAAAAATTTGGAAATAAAAAAAGAAAAACACCAAAAATCTTTTGTTTGGCGGGAGATGAAAATGAATTTTACTTGGTGGGATGATTTCAAAAGGAAAATCAATTCCCGCCTGATGGTTTGGTTAAATTCCAAAAAGAAAAAGAAAGATGAGTTCGATCTACTTTTTCAGTTTTTATTACTCGATTCATTCTCTCTTTGAAATCATAATTATGCTACTATCTCTAATCTTTACAAGGAACCTACCTCTTCAGACTCGCTCTTTGTTGTTGGTATTATTTCTACAACCCATTATCGAATGAATATTAAATTGATGTTAGAATTTTTGTTCGATGTCATGGAATCAGATGTTAGATTTTATAAGTTTACTAGTTAAAGCATGATTAACGTTTTTATTCTATTACTTCTTATAGGTTTACTAGTTAAAGCATGATTAGGGTTTTTATTCTATTTTTACTATCTCTAATCTTTACAAGGAACCTACCTCTTGAAACTCGATCTTTGTTGTTGGTATTATTTCTACAACCCATTATCGAATGAGTATTAAACTGATGTTAGATTTTTTATTCGATCTCATGGAATCAGATGTTATATCTTATAGGTTTACTAGTTAAAGCATGATTAGGGTTTTTATTCGGCTGTATCAAAGAACAAGTTAATGACAATTACTGGTTGTGCGATGAGATGTGATTTCATTTTGTTACAACAATACTGTTTTAGGCTTAAGTTACATGCATGAAATATTATAAGATTTAGGTAAGGATCTTTCTTTGAAGTTACTTAGTTAGGCTTTACTAGTTAGTTAAGTTTTACAAAACTTAGCGATGCTAATTATTTTCTCGGGTTTTTGTTATTGTTTGGGTTGGATTTAGATATAACTCTACTTTGATCGACGATGTTGTGTAAATCATATATATATATATATATATAAGGCTTCTCAAGATTTAATCATTTGAGTGTTTGTTACTTGGCGAGCCTGTAACGTCTGCATTTTAAGTTGCCACTTTTAATGATACCATGTTGCTGGTTGGCCAATTTGACTATCATATTCAAGCTAAAAATAGATAATCATTATGTGGTGCTTTAGTACTCTTGGATTTTGTAACAAAAAGTTATATAAGACCGTTTAACCGGTACCTTTCGCTTTGTGGATAACACAATATTCATGAGGATATTTTGTGTGCTGCAGTGATGTTTTAGCCTCAAGTTACATGCATCAATGAGTTCATGTTTGTTTTCTTTTCAAATAATAGAAAATAGGTGTAACACATGTTGCCTATCCTGTTAGGTTTAGATAAAATTTTCCAAAATAATCTCAAATTCCTAACTGAGATGCACGTACCTACACAGCTTTTGTCATGGAAGAAGATGATTAGAACGTACCCCCAGAGGAGGACCAATGGGATGATGAGGTGGATTCTGATGGTGGTATAGAATTGAATTTAGTAGTTACCTAGGATATTCGGCCCGTGATATGGTTGGCATAAAACATTTATGTTGGAAGGAAGTCCCTGCAACAACGAAACAAAATATGTGGGAAGAAATTCTGGTATGCATATGCGGTTATCAATTCGTCGTTTTTGTGGTCGAACTGTGAGTCTGTGATGAACATACATTAGTTGTTATTGCAGTTTCATTATGAGGTGCCCCATGAATATAAGCGAGCGGTCATGAAGCGTCTAGCTGTTCAGCTGCGGGACTTCAGAAGGAAATTGTACAATAATCATGTAAAACCCTTCTTGGAAAGACCGGACAAACTAAAAACTTTCCCTTAGAAAGTACGAAACGGTAATGGACCAAGAAGACTGGGACGATTACCTTAAGTATGTACTAGAATCGCCTATATTTAAGGTATGGAATACACATTACTTTTTCTAATTTGTGTTTCGTTCTTATTGTTTATCCCATCATATTACTAAAATTATTTTTATTTCCTCTGCAAGAAAAATTCGGAGAAGGGAAAAGAGGCAATATCACAATCCAAGTTCCCACATCGGACGGGACGAGGAGGATACTCGGGATTAAAACTAAAATTAGTAAGTCTGTTGTCTTAAACCAGTTACATGATCTTAAGACCATATGTCTAAAATATGATATCAACTATATGAATCACGGATGCTAGGGTATATTTTGGATAACCTTGTATATTTGTTACCTATTCAATTCATCAGTGTCTTCACATTCACGGTGGAATTTGGTATATTTGTTACCCGAATATGGTCTAAGAAGCAGTCTTCTAATCTTATGCAGAACTCTACTAGTAATTCCCAACCAAATCCTTCAGTATCTCTAGAGAAGTCGTGCACATCTATGGCAGAACCTCTGGCTAAGACATCTAATGGAGTATGTTTTCTTTTGATTTTATTTCTTCGTAAATCTATATTGTTAATCCTAGAATCTTCTTTTTATATGATGTTCATATGTCGTATCTCCGCATAAAGAAAAATACGACTTTTGGAATGGATCTAGGGGAAACATCGTTGCTAGAGTCAGTATTTTACCTATGAGGCGTGTCTATAGAATATCCAATGAATGGCTCACAACGTTACATGTGGATGGTATCCAACGGTTCCTAACACAGCCACGTGGATGAAGGTTATTCAAATTGGCGTGGATAAAACATAACATATGGCCACGTTAAACCTATATGAGGCGTGTTCGTAGGATATCCAATGAACGTCTCACAACGTTACATGTGGACGGTATCCAACGGTTCATAACACAGCCACGTGGATGAAGGTAAGTGAAATTGGCGTGGCTAAAGCATAACATATGGCCACGTTAAACCTATATGGGGAGTGTCTATAGGATATCCAATGAACGGCTCACAATATTACATATGGATGGTACCTAACGGTTCACAACACAACCACGTGGATGAAGGTAAGTGAAATTGGTGTGGCTAAAACAGAACATATAACCACGTTAAACCTATATGGCGTGTCTATCAGAAAACCAATGGCTACGCCTAAAAGAAATTGCGTGTCTAAAGTGAACCAAATAGCCACGCCAAAAAGCAATTTGCATGTCTAAAGTGAACCAAATAGCCACGCCAAAGCAATTTCATGTAGAAATAGACACGCAAGGCGGGCGTGGCTATAAGCTGCATAAAGCCACGCCATCATACCTAAAACCACGCGAGCAAAAGCCACGCCAAGTCCAAACCAAATTGGCGTGTCAAAATCCCTATGTACACGCCAATTTGGCGTGGAAAAAGGGTCTGTGTGTACTAGTGGTGATCACGCTAGTACCCTTTTGATCATTCGAGGGAAGATCTAAGCCGTCCAACTAGGCTAGCTAAGTTGGACGGTCGTGATGTTTTGAAACCGTTTTGGCCGGCCTTAACTCGTTTTAGCTACTTTAGGCAATCGTTTCGATGGGCCTATGAATTGTCGCGTGAGGTTCAATCGGCTAAAGATTAAGGTGAGTTGCCGGTGAACACAACAACGCCTCTTTGATCGTCCGAAACACGATCTACGCCGTCCAACTTGGCTGGCTAAGTTGGACGGTCGTGATGCTTTTAAGAACACCATGGTCGGTCTAGCTTGTTTGAGATCGTTTTTCCAACAGCGCGATCATCCGCATTGGGGTTGGCGTTCGACGACGTTAGAGTGTGCTAGGTGGAGTCCGACCAGCTGGGGTATTAGTAGGTCCGTCGGTGGTCATCCTGGTGATCGCCTAGTTCCGCTAGGAGTAGACTAGGCCTATATATTGAATTGCGTGGCAAAATTGTGCGGCCTTGATCGTTTTATTTAAGACTGATATGGACAGTCTAGATTTCCCTTAAGGAATTTAAACGCGTTCGATCGCTCTAACTTTCAATTAAAGGGTGTGTGAACAGGCTGATCTCTTTGTCAGAGGGTGATGTAGCCTATGTGAGTGTTTTCATGCAGGTCTCAATATTGACACTTCGAGAGATTTATGCTACTCCATTGCGAGTGAACATTAATCTTCATGTCATGTCAATATTGAGAGTTCAGCTGAGAACATAGCATAGGAAACACTAGGCAGGCTCCGGCATTAGTGGGTAATGCAACTAGGAGTTTAAATACACATTAGGCTCTATAATAGTGAAAAATTCATCTAGGAGCTTGAGTTTCAATATAATGTGAAGAGAGACATAGGCACTCATCAGATTCTGATATATTCTCCAAATTCCTTGAGAAATATAGATATATCAAGGTCTACTACTTCTGATGTCGGGTCAGGTAGACAGACTTTTACTGTTTTCGCCCTATGCTAAAAACCACCATCAACAGGAGGTCTTTATGTTTCGAATCGCTCTTTCGAATCGATCCTCAAAGATTCCGAGAAACACCTTAGTAGAAAGTCACTTGAATGTGAAAATTTTTATCGAAAATACTTCTTGTTGGAACAGAAACTAGCAGAAAATGAAGCAAGGATTAACTCTCAGCAAGCAAGTTTTGATGACAGAGAAAGCGCTTATCTCGCTCGAGAAAGACGCCTTGAGGTTGATTTAACTTCTTCTCTTGATAAAATCAAGATGTTAGAAGATGACTTGAAAAAATTTAATACTAGTTCGAACAAATTAACCACTATGCTGGACCAAGTAAAAATCATCGTGATACGCGAGGATTGGGATATAAGGGAATAGATGCTTTAATTATTAGCAAAGACGTAAAATTTGTCAAGGCTGGTGATTCTTCTGAACAAAAGGTTTCCACTGATGGAAAAAGTGAAACACCTTCACCGGAAGTTAAGGTTCGAAAGAGCAAAGTATATCAACCTCCAAAACCAGCACACGTGAATCCAGGTAAGAACGTTCCTTATATTTATCATTATTGCGGAAACAAAGGTCACCTGGGAAGGAGATATTGTTTTCGTATAAAGAATGAAAAACTTCATGATATTCTTGTTTGGGTGTCAAAAGAAGTAGTTAAACCTAGATCATATGTTAAGGCTAACATTCTTGACATTATGGGTTGTCAATGTGGACCTTTAGGAAAAGGAATCAGTGTTGTGATAAACCCAGATCTTCCTATAAACGTCATACGAAGCCTTTTCACAATCGTAATGATTATCAAAAGGATAAATTTGTAAAGACGAAGACGAGATCCGATGCTCCCAATTTTAAAAAGACTAACTTGCAAAAGAATAGTCAATCAAATTCCCTTTCGAGAAATCTAGAAGAGAGTAATGGGAAGACGGTTCCGGTTGTTTCTAAACGCACTCAGAAGTGGATACCAAAGAAATTCAATGATGATTTGAGTGTGAAAAGGAATGATCTTCCAGAAAATTCCTTGACTATGGAGAAGGAAATATCCATGATGTTGAAACTTAAAAAGTTCTTTGGAAAGATGTATTTGGATGTGAAAGGTTCTAAAAGCGATCTCTTTCATGATAATCCAAAAGTGAAACAGAATAAGCCAAAAATGGTAGATGGTGAAAAATCCATAGTTATGGAAACGTCTCTTTCAGTCACTTGTGGTGAGAACGACATTGTTCACCTCAACACAACTTGATTGTGTTGTAAGTGCATCCTCACCAAGGAATGCCCTGTTATGTATACGGTGAGGGAAGCACAAGAATTTGGGCGCACATATTGTGTTAGGTATAATTTTGAATCTTTGGTAAGGCTGTAGAGTTCGATCGGATTCTTCTAAAAAGGTATGTCTCTAAACTTGAACAAGACTTACGATTTTATTTTTTGCTTAAAAGTGTTTATCATGATACATGTACCTTGTGTATCGTTCATGTTTACCTAACTTGATTTGTGTTTAAGGTTCTTAAGTGTTCCGGTTTGAAAATAGTTGTTCGAGATGTTTGGCTTTCATGGTACACTTCATGTATGCATACCAGTTTGCAAACTGATTTTTTGTAATAAAATCCCGGGAAATTCGTTTGTATACCCGTTTGCAAACTGAAATTTCAGTTATTTCCGTTTGCATACCAGTTTGCGAATTATTGGCCAGTAAATCTCGTTTTTCGATAAACTTGTTTGGCCATAACTTCTTCGTCCGAACTCGGAATGACCTCATTCTTTTGAACTCTCTTCCTCTTCGAATTCTCTTAAAAATGGTGATAATAAATCCTAAATTTGGATGAGTTGATATTGGTATTTATTCCGTCTCTTGTTTTTGAGTATTTTGCTTCATTTTGTCGCACTTGTGCCACTTCTCTTGGACTTGGGCACTTGGATTCTTGGAGTACCTATTTTATAAGCTCTTTTGTAAATATTTTAATAATGTTGTTGGTGAGAAGGAAGTGATTTCATATAGCGATTGTCAACGGATTTTCATCTTGCAATGTTTTTAAATTTATTTATTTAAATTCTAAAGTTTATTTGGAAGATGATTTTGCAGTATTAATCTTTATTGGTTTTATATATTGCAAAAATTGTTACGGAATATGTGTGTTTGCGTCCGTGAACTATGATTGTCCCATATATGTCAAAAGTTAAATCTATTGTGTCATTATGCAAATAATGATGGAAAATAGAATGAACTTTTGAATTGCAAAGATTAAGTCAATGATATCATTATGCAAATATTGATGAAATATAGAATGAATCTTTGAATATTCCGCAGTATTGATCTTTCCCTGATCCACTTCCATGTGAAAATATTGTATGGCTCTGTAAGTACTCTTATGTTGAGATGGTTTCTCTTGTGGTTAATTTAATTGAGTTTTCAGGATACAAATTCATGTTTCATGTGATTTGTTAATGTTCAAAGAAATCCTTCTTTTCGTGCAAAAATGAGGTCGCTCTTGTTGTTCTTTCGAAAATGACATTTTATGGGGGGGGGGGGGG
>NW_020648415.1:3786174-3931089 GCF_003573695.1 Papaver somniferum
GGGGAGTTCTTATTTGAAGTTGTGCTTAGTTGCCAAATCTTTGTGGGGAGTGCGCGGCTGTGGAATATAGTAGGAGTTTTCTGGTATCTTTATAAAATCCTTGATGAATACACTAAGTTTCAACTATGTGAAATCATCGAAACAAAGTTGATATGTTCTCTTTTAGTCATGAAGTATCTCTATGAGAATTTCATTATGATCTAACTAGTTTTCGTACCTTTGCCAATTTATATTGACCAAAATGGGGAGAATTAATGTGTGGTTCACACCACAAATACATATGGTTTTCGGATCATTATGTAAGGGGGAGTGGTTTTCATTGTGAGATGAAGTATTGACTAAGGGGGAGTGATACATATCGCCGTAGTATTATTTTCAAAATTGTGATACAATTAAACTTTGATGTCGTGTAATAATATTATGACACTATATAACAATGATTGAGAACAATGGTTTTCTTATTGTTATGGCTATGGATCTTCAAAAATTATGATGCTAAGTTGAACACGTTCAGAATCACTGGAGTACTTGGAAGTGACGTAGATTTCGAGTAATGTTGAAGAACCAAGGAATTAAAGCATTTGGATGAGAAGCTACAAAGTTTATTTATTTTGTAATCCATATGTATTGATAGTTTTGTCACTAAAATTGATAAATGGGGAGATTGTTAGAGCACTGCTCGGGCTATCTAAAGATTGTTTGTCAAGTTTAGTTTCCAAAACTATAAGTCTTGATTTCTAGTCTACTTATAGCTATGTCTCGGATTAGGATAGAATGTTTAGTTGAGCATTAAACTTCACGGCGTTCATCGATTGAAGATGAAGAACTACTAATGGGAGATTTTGGAGCTTCATCAACAAAAGGTATGTGGAGATGTGAACTCATCTATCACTCAGAAGTCTATTTCTATTCTATATCCTATTGAGACAAAAGTCGTATAACCATATAGATTTTACATTATACACATTTCATATTTCGAGTTGAGTTTAACTCGCTTACATATTTCTCGAAATATGTGTTGGTAAGCTTTCGCTTTAACCAAGTTCATCTTTATTCTTGACGAAAGTCAAAAGATGACCATGTGAAAATCTCCTAGCAATATCTTACATGATTTGTGTGAGACACTCATTTGATGTAGACTCGGAATGTTTCGTACTGATCTATTGATTAATTGAAAATTTTTGCGAAGCTAATAGTTTGTGTGAGACAGATATTCCCGTCTTCCAAGAATGTTTCAATGATTTAGATGGAGTTTAGAACAATTAATCATTGATTGGATATAGCACAGTATGAGTACTTGTATGCTAACTATTGCAACTTATTCAAAGTCCGGGAACCATAGTATGCATAACCGTATGCGTACTGGTTTGATAGTTGAAATCCGAAAACTTAGTATGCATACATGTATGCGTACCGGCTGAAAAGTTCAAGTCCGGGAATTCAACTGAGTTTGGTCACGTATGACAGTATGCGTACACGTTCACACACTGGCGAATCCATACCAAGTTCGGAACTCTAAGTATGCGTACCCGTTTGCATACTTGAGTGGGTTAAGTTCTAAAATCGGTTTGTTCATGAACAGATACATTTATATAATAAGGAATGCAATGTTTTGCAAACTGTGGCTATAATAATCATGAATTGATTTGAGTGAATCAAAATCGATTTTGCTTCAATTGTGTCTTGTATACTTATACGAGAATATTAACAATTGAAAAACTCCATAACTAGTTTCATTTGAGTCATTTGAACTAGTTGTGATTAAGATGAACAAGGTTGATATGAAAGTGTTCATATGGCTAACTTCGGTTAACTACTGTTGAGCCAACTATGTGCACACATTTAGGTACGGTTACTCATATCTAAATGAAGTTACATTTCATTTGTGTATAACAAGCTAAGTTCGATCTAACGGTTGAAAGATATTTGCTTGACTCTAATCAGGTTTTCTTCTAACGATGAATATTGAATGTTTTGATACCAAGGTAGCATTGATTGCAAACCCAGATTTGAAGATTATATAAGGGAGAACTCTAGCAACTGGAAAACCTAATCCTCACACCTCCTGTGTGATAATAGTTGCGACTAGAGTCGATTCTCCTTTAATCTAAGTTTTTCCTAAAACCATTATAGGTTAACGACTTGAAGACTTCATTGGGATTCTGAAGCCAGACCCAACTATTTTCTCTGTAGTTTACGTGTTCTGATCTTACTTTGCTCTATTGTATTGAGTACCATCTTCTCTGATATTTTTTTCGAGATTTAATCTCCGATAGGTATGATAAAAAGTAGTCACAAACATCTTCGTATCATCGTTTGTGATTCCACAATATCTTGGTTCGCTTCCATACGATTAAGATTATTGTGAGGTTATTGATATTACTAGGTTGTTCTTCGGGAATATAAGTCTGGTGTATCAATTGGTTCTTGTTCACCTTGATTTATCAAAAGACGAAACAAAAACTCATAGGTATTTATGTGGGAGACAGATTTATCTATTCAATAGAATTTTCCGTGTGAGACAGATTTGTTTATCAAGTCTTCGACTTTGGGTCGTAGCAACTCTTAGTTGTGGGTGAGATCAGCTAAGGTAATCAAGTGCGCAGAATCTGGCGTGGTTCAAGAGGCGTAAGGAACGCGAATGTACCTTAATCACTATGATATTGGTTAGGGCTCAACTACATTCCATTCTGAAGTTGACTTGTAGTAGGATAGAGTTTGTAGCGTCTTAATACAGTGTAATGTTCAAATCTGGACTAGGTCCGGGTTTTTTTTTTGCATTTGTGGTTTCCTCGTTAACAACGTTTCTGGTGTCTGTGTTATTTATTTTCCGCATTATATTTTTATACAATTGAAATATCACAGGTTGTGCATAGTCCAATCAATTAGATAATCCAACCTTTGGTTATTGATATAAATTGATTGACGCTTGGATATTGGTCTTTGGTAACATCCAAGTTATTTCTCATATTAATCCAACTAACAGATTTCTATCTGTTCGATTGCAGAATGATTTGAGAAATTGAGATATAATTCTTGGATGTATTTTCCTTGATTGAGTATGACTGTCTAGTTGAGTCTCTTGGAAATATATTGGAGTTAGTCCATACAGATTTCCTAAATGAAATATTAGGTGTATTTGTTAGACCCATGGTTTTTTAATTGGTATCAGAGCAAGGAAACATGTTTAAGACCTCATAATTCTATGTTTGTAGCAATCTGACTCTAATAACGTACCAGTTCAGAAATTACCAGATGTTTTTCAAAGATTAAATTCACCTGAGAGAACTATCACATCTAGGTAAGTATCTAAACAACCTAGTGATGTAGAAACTGTTGATATCTGGGAACACACCCAGGAAAACAGTTGGATGAACTTTCTGACGAAGGAGACTCAGAGATTGATAGCTATGTTAATGAGGAAATCTCCGAGTATGTTAAGTTGTTGAAACCGGTGGGAAAGTTGGCGACTTCTTCTGTCACTCCTTTTCTAACCCATCCCTGTCGAGAAAATAAGAAATTGAAAAGGATTTACGGAGGTCTTTATGTTTCGAATCGCTCTTGTGAATCGATCCTCAAAGATACTGAGGAAAACCTGAGTAGAGAGTCACTTGAATGTGATAATGTTTATCAAAAATACTTCTTGTTGGAAGAGAAACTTTCATAAACCGAAGCAAGGATTAACTCTCAGCAACCAAGATTTGACGATAGAGAAAGCGCTTATCTCGCTCGAGAAAAACGCCTTGAGGTTGATTTAGCTTCTGCTCTTGATAAAATCAAGATGTTAGAAGATGACTTGAAAAAGTTCAATACTAGTTCGAACAAATTAACCACTATGCTAGGAGAAAGTAAAAATCATCGTGATACAAGAGGATTGGGCTATAAGGGAATAGATGCTCCAAGTACTAGCAAAGAGGTAAAATTTGTCAAGGCTAGTGATTCTTCTGAACAAAAGGTTTCTACTGATGGCAAAAGTGAAACACCTTCACCGGCAGTTAAGGTTCGAAAGAGCAAAGTATATCAACCTCCAAAACCAGCACACGTGAATCCATGTAAGAACGTTCCTTATATTTTTCATTATTGCGGGAACAAAGGTAACCTGGAAAGGAGATGTTTTTATCGTATAAGAAATGAAAAACTTCATGATATTCTTGTTTGGATGTCAAATCAAGTAATTAAACCTAGATCATATGTTAAGGCTAACATTCTTGAGATTACGGGTTGTCAATGTGGACCTTTAGGAAAAGGAATCAGTGCTGTGATAAACCCAGACCTGCCTATAAACGTCATACGAAGCCTTTTCACAATCGTAATGATTACCAAAAGGATAAATTTGTAAAGACGAAGACGAGATCCGATGCTCCCAATTGGAGAAAGACTAACTTGCAAAAGAATAGTCACTCCAATTCTCTTTCGAGAATTCTAGAAGAGAGTAATAGGAAGACGGTTCCGGTTGTTCCTAAACGCACTCAGAAGTGAATACCAAAGAAAGTCAATGATACTTTGAGTGTGGAAAGTGTTAGAGCACTGGTCGGTCGCACTCGCAAGCGTTGCTATCTCAAGCTTGTTTGTCAAGTTTAGTTGCCAAAACTATAAGTCTTGACTTCTAGTCTACTTATAGCTAAGTCTCATACTAGGATAGAAAGTGTAGTTGATCTCTAGACTCCACGGCGTTCATCATGCAAAGACAAAGAACTACTCAAGGAACTGGTGGATCTTCATCGGCTAAAAGGTATGTGGAGACTTGAACTTATCTATCACTCAAAAGTTTATTTACTATATCTCCTATCTTGAGACAAAAGTTTGATTGCTATATAGACTTCGATTATACACATTTGCTATTTCGAGCCGAGTTTATCTCGCTTATCTATTTCTCGAAATATGTGTATAACAAGCCAAGTTCGATCTAACGGTTGAAAGATATTAGCTTGAATCTAATCAGGTTTTCATCTAACGGTGAATATTGAATGCTTTGTTACCAAGGTAGCATTGATTGCAAACCCTGATTTGAAGACTATATAAAGGAGAACTCTAGCAACTGGGAAACCTAATCCCCACACCTCATGTATGATACTAGTTGTATAATCTAGAGTAGATTCTCCTTTAACCTTAGGTTTCTATCGGGACCCTGTAGGTTAACGACTTGAAGACTTCTTGGGATTGTGAAGCCAGACCCAACTATTTTCTCTGTAGGTGTGTGATCTGATCTTGCTGTTTATATCGTATTGAGTACAATTGTAAAATTGGCTCGAGTTTAATTTCTCTGATAGGCAAGATAGAAAATTAGTCACAAACATCTTCGTCTCATCGTTTGTGATTCCACAATATCTTGTTTCTCTAGTCGATTAAGATTATTGTGAGGTGATTGGTATTTCTAGGCTGTTCTTCGGGAATATAAGTCCGGTGTATCAATTGGTTCATGTTCACCTTGATTTATCAAAAGACAGAACAAAACTTATAGGTATCTCTGTTGGAGACACATTTATCTATTCCTTCTAGACTTTTCTGTGTGAAACAGATGTGTTTACTAAAGTCTTCGACTTTGGGTCGTAGCAACTCTTAGTTTTGGGTGAGATCATCTAAGAGATTCATGTGCGTAGTATCCTGCTGGGATCAGAGACGTAAGGAGCGCAACTGTACCTTGGATCAGTGTGAGATTGATTGGGGTTCAACTACAGTCCAGACTGAAGTTACTTTGTAGTAGTCTAGTGTCTGTAGCGGCTTAATACAACGTGTGTTCAATCTGGACTAGGTCCCAGGGTTTTACTGCATTTGTGGTTTCCTTGTTAACAAAACTTCTGGTGTCTGTGTTATTTATTTTCCGCATTATATTTTGTTATATAATTAAAATATCACAGGTTGTGCATTGTATCGATCAATTGGTAAATCCAACCTTTGGTTGTTGATTGAAATTGATTGATCCTTGAACATTGGTCTTTGGTACCGTTCAAGTGATTTCTATTGTATTTAATTAGAATCGCAGATTTCTATTTGCTTGAGTAAGTATTGAATCGAGAAATTGAGATATAACTCCTTGATATACTTTTCTTAAGATTGAGTCTGACTATCTAGTTGATTCTCTTGAAAGTATATTGGAGTTTGTCCATACAGATTGTTAAGCGAAATATTGGGTGAGGTTGTTAGACCCCCACTTTTTCAATTGGTATTAGAGCAGGCAAACGCTATAAACCTAATAAGTTTGTGTTTGATTGATCCCTAAAGTCTCTCCTCATGGGAAATTTCTTTGGGAAACTTGCTCTTGGCATCTGCAACGCACACCAGAATTCCTTACAGATTGCTCAGAGATTATTATGGTTTAGTGGTTTGGCTTCTCATGATAATCTCATTCCATCTAAGATCTTGGAAAACTTAAATGATGAGAAACAATCTAGAGGAAAAATTAAAAGATCCTCTAACAAAGGAAGATTGAGAAAACGTTCTTTATGCTCAAAGATATGAAATCTCACTAGATTAACTCTTAATGTTTTTGAGGAATACTATTGTGATGGATCAATTGACAAAGATCTGTTTAGAGTATTTGAAAAAAAAAATTAGATTCTTAGAAAAGCTTAATTCAGTTAAAGATCTGATAAAAGTTCGGTATACACAAAAGCATGCAATCATGATGTACGAACTAAACATGCTGTCAACACAAGTGAGTTCAATAAAACGGGCTCTCGTGTTGTTGATACAGGTTTAAGGTATCAGAAAAGTATCCTTTCTGGTCATATGAAAAGAGAGTTAAAAGGCTCTATTAACCCTAATTATCATCATTACTATGATTATACCACTGGTACAATTCACAGATATCAACTGGATATGGCGCATGGGGGTCTCTTTGCACATCTTGCCACTTGGTAACTTGCTTGGAACTACCCCATTTGTATATATCTTGAGATGAGTCAAGAAACAGTTTGATTCGTTTGTACTTGGGTTAATGTTTTATTTTGTCCTCCTCAGGATAATTGTAAAATAACTTTCTACTGCATCGTCTTTTCACACGATTGTGTGCTTTCGCAAGTTGCATAATCTTGGTATTTGAACACCTAAGAAATCTTACATTTCTTTTGTAGGTCGTTGTTCATGAATGGGTCCAAGCCCATTCTTAGGTATATAAAAGAAGCGGTACGCGTACCTTCTTCTTCCTCCCACCTTGTCCGCGTTCGTGAACGTTTTTAGGGTTTTTTTGGTTTCTCCAATAATCATCCTTGAAGGTCAAAAGGTGTAAATGGTTTTTCAAGAAATATATCAAGTAAGTCATCTCTTCCACTAATCTCTTGATTTTTAATATCTCATGAAGAACTTCAAGGTTTCAAAAGATTGTTTTTTAAAAACTTGGGTTCTTCATCTTATTCTAGCATGAACTTACCAATAGATCAAAATTCCATTAGGATTAGATTTGTCAATGATTCTTGTGGGAAGGTTTTTGAAAGAATTTCTTATAATGGGTTTATTCTAGAAAAGAAGTTGGATTTTACTAGTGGGCATAAAGAGGATTTGATTTGTTTTGAAAAATTCAATCTTGGAAACATCTTTAAAGGTCATGGTGAAGGTTTTGATACTCTCACAAGAATCTTTTATGCTAACATCCATGATGTTAATCTTGATGACATGGAATTCAAAACCATGATAAATAGAAAAAGGATTTTTGTTAATAGAGAGTTAATTTCAAGGATTACCAAAATTCCTTTGGATAATTTTCGCCTCCCTAGACCAAGTGATGAAAGACCATCATATGAAACCATCTCACATGGTCTTTGTGGCAAGAGTATTGATTGGAATATGAGAAAATTTCCTACCAATAGTTTTTTTCTTCCTTTGATGTCCTTTGGAAAACTTGGTATTTCTAACCTTTGTCCCTCCACGATTGAAAATTCTCGTTGGAGTCGTGAGTTTGCGGTGTTGGTCTATTTCCTTGAGTTGGGAACTCAAAGTCTTGACATTTGTGGGTTTATCATTTATCAAATGTTGTCAATGATATCTCCCAACATGAAGTTAGGCTATCCATGCTTGATTGAGCAAATTTGTCGCACCTTCTCCATTTCTCCGATTGGCAACTCCATTGGAACTCCCAAGATTGTTCGTCCATGTACCTTCAAACGTATGAAGGAGAATGCTTTCAAGAGACAAAGATATGACAACCTTGATGGCCCATGTGATACTTCCTCCATGAATCTTCTTCATCAAATTCTTAAAGGTGTTGATAAGATTAGTGCCAAGGTAAGGTGTAGATGGGGAAAAACGATTTGCTGGTTTTTAAGGAATTGAGGAGACGACCGTACGGAGGAGACTCCTCGAACCGAGCGAAATGTTAAACATCACACAGATGCACCGCTGCAAAGGGGTGCTTTAGATTCGAGAGATAAATCTGTAGTACTCCGGCCTAAATCAAGACAATGACCGTTCCAGATTAAATTCGGTCACAAGAGAGGATGGGTTGATCTGTAGGAGGGAAGCTGAGAAATGTGTGGAATCAATGGTAATCAAAGATTGTGGGTGTGTGAATTCCGAATACGATAAGCTCTGAGTAATTGAAATTGCTCAATTGAGATTAGTTGCTCAATTGATGAGTTGATGATCTCGTGTTGTCGATGAGACGTGAGATTGATGATACTGTTGATGCTTCAATCATGATTCAGAGACTTATTTATATTGCTGGAATTGTAGACACCATGATTCCATGAAGTGTGACAGTTGATGGAATCAAGGAGTGGGGAAGTGGAGATCGTGTTTGAAACCAGTTGCTCAACGTGTGGAGACTTGGTTGATTTTCCACCCACTACCTCATGAATTCCTTCAACTGATTGCACGACTTGCTCACATTCCATCGTGTGTTTGAACACATGTGTCGTAGACCGCCAGACCAAAACCCTAAGTGATATCCCCCCAAGTGACACGATTGACGTCTCGTGGTTTTTTAGTCAATTGATGACTTCGTGGTTTGATGGGACGATGGGTCCATGTAGTCGTTGAATTGAACATGATGTTGTGAAACTCGTGAATTGAACATGTCATGACACAGAGGTATAGTTCTTACGATGAAGTGAGCAAGTATTTGTTCATTTGATGGATCGTTGAATATTGATTGTTGAAACAATATTACTTGGTTTGAACAAATATTTATCATCTGAGCAAGTGTTGCTCATGTGATGAATTGTTGAATATTTGGTCGTCTGAGCATGTGTTGCTCGTCTGATGGATTATTGGCAGCGTACCAAAAATATTAATTAGAATACTGGTCGTTGAACCGAGAATAATTAATAAAATTAATGGCCATGAGGTCGTCATAAAATTATTAAGGTTAGAATATGGAATGATGATCCTTGGATTCAGAAACCCTAATTTGATCAATTGATGATCAATTCATGGTTCGTCAGAATTTCAACCATGGGACGAAGGAGGGAAAGATTACATGGGACCGTGGATCAACCATGTAGTGTCCATATTCTCGCGGGAGAAGATACGAAGAACTTCTGAAGAGTTGACGATTTGTTGGTGGAAGAATGATTAAATGCTGGCTTAATCATTTATTCAAAAATGCTCGTCTGAGCCTTAGGTGAGAAAACCTAATTAATTATGACGAGGCGAGGGAAAGACCTGGAGTCATGAAACCGGCCCTGGGTTGTCCCGTGACCGCCTGACGATCACTTCATGAAAATCCAAAGTGTTTGGGAGAGTTTTGGACCTAATACGAGCAATTGTGCAAATTAGGTCAGAACTTGTGAAAATTGATGGGACCGGCTTCCGTGAGCCAAAGAGACAATCTTGGTCGGTCAAGATAGTGTGCTCGTGTCCCCAAGGCGTCCGCGTCTCGGTCCTGAGAATTTTGATATTTTCTGGCGTGCAATTGAGCATCCATTCGAGAAAATATGCCAAAATTAGGGTTTCGACGAAACTGAGGAAAACACCATAAGATGATGAAAAATAATTATAAAATAAGGAATGAGGAGGCGTGGGACCGCCGTGGTCAAGGAATGGTCGTCCGGTCGTGACCACGGTCCCGTGGTGCCTTTTACTTAATTTTATAATATTTTGATGATTTTATGAAAAATTCATGAATTTTGAGAAATTTGATGAATTTTGGGAGTTTTCATGAGTTCAAGAAATCAAAAAATACTAAAATAATAAAACAAGGGCGTGTGTGACCATGGAAGGCATGGCTGGAAGGCTAGGGCCCGGTCCCACGAGTTTCCCTATTTTTTAATATTTTTAAGTATTTTGATGATTTGAGGGAATTTTTCCTAATTTGAGAGAAATACCATGAAATCAAGGAATTTGATGAATTCAAGGAAAACTAATAATAATAAAATAATAAAACAAAGGGGCGTGTGGGACCGGCTAGGGCATGGCCGGCCGGCCAAGGCCCGGTCCCACAAGTTTTCATAATTTATTTTATTTTATTATTATTTGATGCTTTGTGCAAAATACCATAAAATCAAGGAGTTTTTTCATGAAATTAGAGAAATAATAATAAAATAATAAGAAATCGTGGGTGTGGGGCCGGTTGGGACCAAGGCATGGACGGTTGGCTAATGGTCACGCCCCACACTCCTTTTTTTAATTTATATTATTTTTTATGGATTTATGGAAGTACCATGAAACCGAGGAGTTTCCTCGAGATGAAGGAAATTTGATAAAATGAGAGAATTTTCATCAAATCATGAAAAATAATAAAAATGCATTAAAAATATAAAACTGGCGTGGGATTGACCACGACACGGTCGGTTGGTCGTGTGTCCGTGCTCCCAGTATCCTGGTCAATATTTTTAATTATTTATTATTTTCTTCTCTATTTTGCATAGGTTCATCGTTTCGTTGTATTTTTGAAATACTCGTTCGTGCGGTGACTGTTAGTGTATCATCGTTGATTACACCTTCACCATTTGAATCGGGGCTTACTTAGAGGTAGCTCAGACGCCCGGTTGTTGATTATTTATTACTAATTGTGGAATCCAGTGGAGAATAATTCACAAAACTGAGTAATAAAATGTTTATTATTAATTCATAGGATCAGCTGAGGATTCGACTACGCATTCAGAATAATAAAGTGAGCATTACCATTCCATGGGATCGTAGATTTGACCATAGAATCAGAGTAATTAAGATTTATCTATTACCATTTATGAGACAAGTTGTGGATTCGATCATGAAATCGGAGTAATGAGATAATATAGTTATTGCTATTCTATGAGATCAAGTCGTGGATTCGATCATAGAATCAGAACAATTGTTATTGCCATTCCAGGGACCAGTCGCGGATTCGACCATGGAATAGAAGCAATTAGGAATAATTAAATTTGTGGCTCTATACTAGCAGAGCAAGCTGTCTAGGAGCATTAATCATCCCGATATGAGCTTGTCGGTAAGTCATATCCTTTATATAGACAGGGTAAACTCGTTGTTTGTTCCTGAAGACGTTATCGCTCTATACTAGCAGAGCAAGCTGTCTAGGAGCCGTCCATCACCTGATGCTATATAGAAATAATCACTGAAAGTATTCAGTATTCCTGAGATATGCCGTTGTCCGGTCGTGAGAATACATATCCACATGTACTCTGAGAGAAAGTACTCTCCGTTGAGAATTCAGTGAGAGAGCCGTGTCTCGATACTCACGTCTGATTGCTGAATCAGAGCTTCGTATAATTATGAGTTTACAATTTTATCCTTTGTCGAAAATACACCATCTACATTAAGTCCCCTGCTTACCGAGGAAAGCTGTGTTCCTCAGTCAACATTAAATGGTGATTTTCCAGTCATAATAATACCAGTGATTGAACTTAGTCATAAGTTGAGACGTTACCAGATTTAGAGAGCATGAGCAAACCACGACTTGATGAAGGCTTCAATGTCATGATTGGAGCGTCGTTTGATGAGCATAAATTGGTGTTGAACCGCTGGTTTGGACGACGAGTCCGTGGTCGGTTAGGATTCGCGGGTCGGGCCCCATAAGGAAATCCTTAGAAAATTAGGTTTTGGAAATAAAATTGATATAAAAGGGATTAATCCTTTTTTTCCCCACGACCAGTTCTCCACCGTCTCAGCACCTTCACACCAGCAGCAGGAGAAGACCGCCGGGATCAGCGCCGCCGCCGCCAGTCGCCGCCGGCCAAATCCCGGCCTATCAGGTACGTGTATTTTTTATTTTTTTTTTGCTAATGTTTATGATCCTCATGAGTTGTTCATGCTTTGATCATGATGAAGTTATATACATGTGTGAATATTAGTGTGAGTTTTATGAAAAACCCTCGTTTTTGAAAACGTATGTTCGTTCGATCGTTAGTTTTGTAAACTAACTATAATCCCTGATTTTAGAGAGATTTTTTTTTTCATATGAACCTAGGTTCAATGATAAAACTTAGTTTATGATATTTCATGTGTATCAAGGTTTTATCATAAAAGAAGTGAATTTTCATGAAATCGGAATAATCCTTCGTTTTAAAGACAAATAACGATGATACGAAGGAAAATATGTATGATGAACATGTGTCCAGTGATAAAATTTTGCTTATGAGCTTTCATGTAAATACAAAACTTTATCATATGTATGAGATGTGAGCTTTCACAATATTTTTTGAAATAAACCTTCGTTTTAAATACAAATAACGACGATACGAAGGAAAAAAATATTTATATATATGCAGCCGTGACATGTATTGTGTAAAATATGATGGTATATTTTGTTTGCATGAATTTTTTTTCATCTAGAATAAATTTCTTGAGAATTCATGTAAGCAATGTTGCATTAATTGCTGTTTTTTCGAAAATCAGAAACGTGGATTTTGAGGAACCTTCGAAGATAGACAATATATTTATGATGAAATATTTTATTGTTGTAAACTTCATAGGTCAGTTGTGTGAATGTTCACATTATGAAAAATTGTGTTCGTGATTTCATGAAAAATCAGTTTCGGAAATTAAATAAAGTTTCGTCTGTTTTTTGCAGTTTTCGAAGAGACGAATGAATTTGAGGTGTTAACTCTAGCATTACTATCACTATTGTTAGTGGATGTATAAAAGGTAAGAGTTAAGAGTTACCATTTTTGCTTGTATTTCCTTGATTTATATCTGGACAGCATATTGAAGTAGAATGTAGTGTGAACCTTTTCAGCTACTTAGCAAAGATGTCCAATTCCCAAGCTGACGACGCCTCGAGGAAAGAGATGTGTGTTGATGATGGTATCTCCAGAGATGAGACATGCATGGATGAAACTTCCGTTGGGGGAGACGAAGACGAAATCCCTGGGATTAATAATGTCCCGAACATAGATGATGCATTCTTTGAAAAAGATATTCCAGGAGCTGAGCAATATTTGAAATCCCCAGTGTATCATCTTTTGATAAATCCCAGAACCGTTACTCAGAAGAAATTGGTGACTCCTAAGACAGTGATTCGATTTTGTCTTGAACGAGGGGTCTTCGCCTCATCAATCATAGAGTTTAAGCTTTCTCGACGACCTTTGGAGAAATTTGCCGGCTGGGCGAGGCACATGTTGGGTTTTCCTCATGTGAGGACTATGCTCGACCAGGCGCAGGTGACGAGAGCTATTCAAGCTTCTGGAGAGTTGTTCATTTATCATGACGCAAGTGGTATTGTGGCTCTGTTTGCTCGCTGGTGCATTCCCACTCACACTTTCATATGTAGATGGGGAGAGTTTACCATTACCTTAGAAGACGTGTCGGCTCTGATGCATCTCCCAATCACGGGCAATCTTCATGGGGATCTTTCAGATGAGGAGACAGCCGTTTCTCATGTCTTGACAGCTGCAATGGAGAAAGCGAATAAGGCTGGTAGTAAAGGATGATATGCTTCCTGGTTGACACACTGGTGGCCCAAAGACGAGGTTTCTGATAAACCCATCGACGGTATGTTACCCATTGCTGCTTTCTTATGTTCATGGTTGTCCAGAGACGTTTTTGAAGACAGTGGAAACTTGTTGAAGCCTTTTGTGATTCCCTTTGCTATTAATATGGCTCAAGGTGAGCAACTTCCGATAGGTAGTTTATTCTTAGGCTCCTTGTATTACAACCTGGACTCCTTGATCATAGACTCCAGTGTGTCGAGCGGCTCTACGAAGATTGAGTGTTATGCCAACACGATGTTTCTTCAAGATTTGATGTGGGAGCATCTTAAGAATTATGCACCTACTCCACGTAATGTTCTGCAAGGGCCGAATACTGATGGTCGCCATACTTTCCCTGAGAAAGATAATGCTAGGATCATGCGTTGGTCCACCAAACAGCCTCGTTCTAAAATACGTTTTATTGATATGTTAGATAAAGAATCTGAGTTCAATTTTTTCCCGTGGGTGTCAGTACCTGATTATGTTTCTCAGACAATGACTTTCAATATTGGAGAAGGCGCGAGTTTGACGTCTGGTGCGCATCTGAGTGATGACGAAAGATCTTTCATGTTGAGTTGCACTCCTGGTCATTTGTTGTCAGTCACGTTTGGAGAGCTTTCAGTGGAGGAGTATAATATTGATAGAGCAGCTCGATAAATGGGTATAGATCAGTGTGTTCCAACCATACAGAAAAGGAAGCCATCAGTTGAGCAACTCAGGACTCATTTGGATCATACTCACGTGGAAGGGAGTAGCTACTGGTATCCTGGTTCTGATAGATTCGCATATGTAACCCCAGGTTATGTAGAATTCTGGGACCAACAACTTGGGTGTTTGCGTGGCTTTGTAAGATTTCCCAGACCTCCATTCAAGGATCTTCCTTCGGCTGAGATGATTTCCAGTCGACCAAGATTGAAGTATCTTTCTGGTGATAAACGAAAGTCGTCTCCAGGATGCTCTCAGGTATGTTTCTTCATATAATCTTCACGAAATTATAAGAACTGTATTCTGATTATATTACTGGATTTCACCACAGGACGGTCGTAATATACGACCTCGAATCGGTGTAGATTTCTTAGAGACTGAGGCGGTTATTCATGGCGGAGAAGGTAGGCATAAAGGTTATAAGTTGTTACCTAATACCGTAAAGTCCCCAGTTGGTGCTTTGGTAAGTTCCCAATATTTCTCACTGTAACTTTCATTGCTATTAGCATTAGAATCATGAAGAAAATGTTGTTAATTTTGTTGCAGAGTTTTACTCCATCAAGTCTTGAAGGTCTTCAATTTTCTGCCACTGAACAAGCAATCGCTGATTTGAGTGACGAAGAAACTGTAAGTATTTCTTCACATGTTCAAATGGGGTGCTTCATAGATGAAAATATTGATTGTAAAGGACGTGTACAGGAGGATGTCATCATGGAGATGGAGAATTCTGGAACTCAATCATCCTATGGGGATAGGAATGGAGGTAATTCCCAAGATTCAGAGCCGGATGGAAGTGATGTTCCTCTTGTCGTTGATGTGGACAATTCCAACCCCTTGGAACTTTGGAGACTCCTCAAGTAAGTATATATCATGTATATTCTTCATAGAAGTATAAAAGTGCTGACTTGTGAATGAATGAATGGGAACCCATGTGAATATATGGAAACTTAGTCGAATTTTGTCGTCAGAAAATTCAGAACCCAGCTTTTTAATAGAAACGTTGTAGAATCTTCGTCCAGAGTCGGATTTTGACAATATGCATGTGCAAATTCAAGCCCGGAAAATTTCCAAGCTTTAGAAAAGAAGATTTTTAAGTTTTGAGCACGTTCAGAGCCTGAAAAAGGCGAAATAGTAAACTTCCAGGAGACTTCCAGAACTTTTTCAGATTGTGCGTCACTTGATATTTTGGCCACATATACTCGCTCGTTCATCGGATTGTCATGAAATTTTGACATGTCATAGGGGACATCCATACAAATATAATGTCATATGACCCATCCTCGGATTCCTTGTAGATTGCTCCCAGTTCGTCTCCTCGTACAAGGCAGAGATCAGTTTCTTCAGACGGACTCATCGTAAAATGTGTTTTCATGACTTCCATGTTATTTGCTCGTGCCTTGAATATAGTATGATGAACCTTGATGATGTTGCCTTGATGGTATACTGTGTTTCATAATCTTCTTTGGATTCGTGACTCTAACCTCATGTAATCTTCGTATTAGGTGTTAAATACCGAAGTTGAGGATATTGGAGCCAACGATGATAACTCTAACCATTCCGGAGTTATTGATGAAGAGACAACCATACCTGAATTTCAAGGCCATGAGAAGGTCGCTACTGCTGTTATGGAAACCCAGATGGTTGTTGCCTCAGTGATAGAAGAAACCGAGACAGCAGCGGAGAATACTGAAGGAACTGTTGCTTTAGTCGTGGGAGCCACTCCAGTGACCGAGAACCATATAATAGTGTATGAATATCCAACTGCAGGGGTCGCTTTCGATCCTCCCTTTAACACTTCACTCATGTATCATGAACTGATCGGTGGATTCATCGTTCCCATTGGATATGCACGCTTGTATGAGACGATATGGAAGAAGTTCGGCCATATGATCGTTGACAGGAACCCTGGGCGTGCTTATGCTTTAATCATGCAAGTAGGCGTTATCTTTCGTGTCGTGAGTGATATGCATACGAGACCCAGGAATACCGTGACTCCAGATATAATCTTTGATTGGGAGTTTAACTTGGAGAATTCAGAAAGGCTTGGCCTCAACGTGAAGTGGATTCGTAAGCAAATAAACGTTATCAAGGATTCATGTGAGAAGAACATACCATTTCCAAACGATGCTGTGAAGGAGAAGGAGGACAAGATTTCCAAGTTGACCAAGGAGTTGAACAAGGAGAGGGCGGCTTTGCAAATCTTGAAGGATGCTGATGAGCGAAAGCCTTTTCTTGCTGATCTCTTGAAATTCTGAACTTCTAAGAGATGTGAGGTTTATACTTGGGTTTTTGATATTTAGATGGTTTTGGATTGATTGATGGTTGAGGATTTTCTTGTAGATTTGATAGAGATTTTCTTTTACGAAATATGAACTGAATTTTGATAAATTGTTGAATTCCAATATTGATTGCAAGTATTGAAAATATTTTGGAGGAATTGAAATACAAATGAAAGAAAATCCTAAATGTTAAATCCCAACACCATGAGTGCTTCAAACGCCCAATACCTTAAATGTCCAATAATTTCAGATAAACGCCTTGAGCCAATTTTCGTGAATTACTGGTAGGGTTCTGCCATCTGTGTTGGTCAATTTGTAGTATCCTCCGGCCACGGATTCAGCGACCATGAATGGTCCTTCCCAATTGGAGTTCCTTGTAGAATAAAGACCGCGCTGAACTGGTTTGAGAACTAGATCCCCTTTATGAAACTTGTTAGGCTTGGTCGATCGTGCCTTCAATATCTTCTGCTGATTCGTAATTCCCTGTTTGATGGAATTCCTCGATTGTGTCCCGTATGGACACTCGCGTGGAAGAAATTATCCAGCATAGTGTTGATCATGCTTAGTCAAGTCTTCAGCAATAAACCTCTCGATGGAGTGACCGATTTGAAGAAGTTCTGAACCCAACCACTGAGTGTAATATTGCTGAGGTGAAGTTACTCACTCGTAGCTTTTAATGACTGCTAAATTATTCATGGGGAGAAGTCCTTGGACCATAGTAGCGTATTTGAACATTGGTAATATTGGAGCAAGAGGAGGAATAAGACTTTCCTGAGCTCGAAACCTTCTGACAAAGGTGTGAGGATTATCTTCAAGTTCCTGTGTAAGTCCCATCAGAGTTTTTGCTTCTTCCAGATGCTCAAACGGTGGTGCGTCCTATGCTTCGTCTTCCGACTCGGAATCCTTGTCGATGACAGGATGTGTTGAAGGCATCGTTGTCCTTTCAGCATGAATCCAAGTTCTCCCAAGGACCATGTTGTATCCAGGGTCTTCTCGGATTATGAAAAACTTGGCCTCAGTGCAGATCGATCTTTCCGTAACTTTGAGAGTGATGAAGACGTATGCGTTTCTGGAGATTCCTTCGTGGTCCCTGATTGCTATGGGAGCGTAGGTGGCTTGCCGCCGAGTAATACTAGCATATCTGAGAGTTTTCAAAGGGATGATGTTGACGGCGGTACCAACATCGATGAACGCCCTCTTGAACTCATTTCCTTTAGTGTGCACTGTGGTGAGGAGTCCCCAGTCATACATTTCTGTGTCAGTGGCTGAAGGTCCGGTGATAGTCTCTTGGATCAGCGGACGTCTTCCGGACACGATGTGGTTCAGTGCAGCAAACATGTATTTCCTTTGAGCTTTCGAAAGATACAATAGCTCCCAAACATGTTCCATCAGAGATTGGACCGTTTCCTTGACAGGAGGTTCGGAGATGGTAAAAGTTCTGACTGGGAGGGGATTTTTGTGCACCCCCTCAGTCCCCAGGTTGATCTCTCCTGATTCGACCTTTTCTTTGAATATGTGTTTCAAAATTTTGCAATCACTCGTGGGATGGCTGACGTATCTATGGAATCGACAATACCGAGGATTTTCCATGGCCTCTTCAGTTGGTTCCTTCTTGACATAAGGCAATTTTATTGCGCCGTCTTGAATCCAGGCATCGAGTAGTTCATTAACTTATTACATTGAACATGGAAAATCAGGTGCTTCTGTATCTTCTGTATGCTGAGGAGGGATTTTCGAATTCTCCTTCTTGTGTGTTTTTGAAGGGGTGGAGGAAGTCTGCTTGTGTTGTGGTTCCGCTTTTCGCTTACTCCCTTCTGCGACAACATTTGTTGAAGGTTGCAGGTTATACTTCTTGTTGATCAGACGCCTGCTTCCGCGAGTGTCTTTTGAATCTTCAGTCTTTTTAGACTTTGCTCTCTCCAAAAGAGCGGGTTCAGTGGTTTCCGACCTCTTCGCAGCTTCGTGAAGCTCTGAGAAAGTCTGTAGTCGAAGGTTTTCTAGAAAGGCCCTGTAGACCGGGAGCATTCCATTGATGCACAAGTCCACCAGTTGTTGCTCCGTGACGTTTGGGTCATGACAATCCAGGGCTTGGACTCTGAACCTTTTCACATAATCATTGGGATTTTCACTGACCCTATGAAACATTCTTCCAACGTCGGAGAGGGTGACTTGTTCTGACACGAAGAAGTATTTCCTTTAAAATGCGTTAACCATTTCTCCCCAATTGTTGATGGTCCCTGGTGTGATACTGTTATACCAGGTGTATGTCCTGCCTTTCAGAGATTTTGAAAATTCCTTGAGACGGACGACATGATTATGTTCATGTTCTCCCAAGGATTCGAGAAAACGAGAGACATGTTCCCGAGCATTGCCAGTTCCATCATACAAGGTGAAAGTTGGAGAAACGTAACCTTTGGGGAGTGGAATCCTCTGCGTAGCGGCAGGATAAGGAGGTTGATGACGATGGTCATGCGATGTCTTGCCTTTTCCATGGTTCTATAAGAGGTGCTCCAGATCCTCGCGAGTGATGAAATTCGGTGATCCCTTCACTGATGAGTTGTCTGCAGCAATTTTGTGGACTTCTTCGTCTTCTATTGTATGGATTGGAATTACTTCAGGGCCGTCGTCCGAGGATTTCTCCTTCTCCTTTCCCTTCTCTTGAGTCTTCTCTGACATCTTGTCAGTAAGAGTTTTGAGATAATTACACAGCTCCTTCTGTGTAGCAGCCATGTCAGTCTGGTTCTTTGCAAGAGTCTCCTGCGCTTTGATAAGATCAGCAATGGTAGGCGGTGGATCTCCTCTGACTTCTTCAGGGTGTCGTTCGGACAGTGGATGACCTTCGGCGTGAGGAGGAGTAGTGTCACCACCATCAGTGTTGGAGGTCGGAATTGTCTCCGGGATATTCCGATTGTTGTTGTTGCTACTGCTAGCACGGTTTGTGTTAGGATTCGTAACTGAACCTGACCTGAGATCAACCATCTTGTGAAATTATGAGATTGCAACCGAGAGAATGATCTCTCACTGTGGTCGCCTATCTGTAGATGGGGAAAAACGATTTGTTGATTTTTAAGGAATTGAGGAGACGACCGTACGGAGGAGACTCCTCGAACCGAGCGAAATTTTAAGCCTCACACAGATGCATCGCTGCAAAGGGGGTGCTTTAGATTCGAGAGATCAATCTGTAGTACTCCGGCCTAAATCAAGACAATGACCGTTCCAGAGTAAATTCGGTCACAAGAGAGGATGGGTTGATCTGTAGGAGAGAAGCTGAGAAATGTGTGGAATCAATGGTAATCAAAGATTGTGGGTGTGTGAATTCTGAATACGATAAGCTCTGAGTGATTGAAATTTCTCAATTGAGAGTAGTTGCTCAATTGATGAGTTGATGATCTCGTGTTGTCGATGAGACATGAGATTGATGATACTGTTGATGCTTCAATAATGATTCAGAGACTTATTTATATTGCTGGAATTATAGACACCATGATTCCATGAAGTGTGACGGTTGATGGAATCAAGAAGTGGGGAAGTGGAGATCGTGTTTGAAACCAGTTGATCAACGTGTGGAGACTTGGTCTATTTTCCACCCACTACCTCGTGAATTCCTTCAACTGATTGCACGACTTGCTCACATTCCATCGTGTGTTTGAACACACGTGCCATAGACCGCCATACCAAAACCCTAAGTGATATCCCCCCAAGTGCCACGATTGACATCTTGTGGTTTGTTAGTCAATTGATGACTTCGTGGTTTGATGGGACAATGAGTCCATGTAGTCGTTGAGTTGAACATGATGTTATGAAACTCGTGAATTGAACATGTCATGAGACAGAGGTATAGTTCTTACGATGAAGTGAGCAAGTATTTCTCATTCGATGGATCGTTGAATATTGATTGTTGAACCAATATTCCTTGGTTTGAACAAATATTTATCATCTGAGCAAGTGTTGCTCATGTGATGAATTGTTGAATATTTGGTCGTCTAAGCATGTGTTGCTCGTCTGATGGATTATTGGAAGCATACCAAAAATATTAATTAGAATACTGGTCGTTGAACCGAGAATAATTAATAAAATTAATGAACATGAGGTCGTCATAAAATTATTAAGGTTAGAATCTGGAACGATGATCCTTGGATTCAGAAACCCTAATTTGATCAATTGATGATCAATTCATGGTTCGTCAGAATTTCAACCATGGGACGAAGGAAGGAGCGATTACATGGGACCGTGGATCAACCATGTAGTGTCCATATGCTCGCGTGAGAAAATACGAAGAACTCCTGAAGATTTGACGATTTTTTGGTGGAAGAATGATTAAATGTTGGCTTAATCATTTATTCAAAAATGCTCGTCTGAGCCTTAGGTGAGAAAGCCTAATTAATTATGACGAGGCGAGGGATCGACCATGGAGTCATGAAACCGGCCCTGGGTTGTCCCGTGACCGCCTGACGATCACTTCATTAAAATCCAAAGTGTTTGGGAGAGTTTTGGACCTAATACGAGCAATTGTGCAAATTAGGTCAAAACTTGTGAAAATTGATGGGACCGGCTTCCGTGAGCCAAAGAGACAATCTTGCTCGGTCAAGATAGCGTGCTCGTATCCCCAAGACGTCCGAGTCTCGGTCCTGAGAATTTTGATATTTTCTGGCGTGCAATTGAGCATCCATTCGAGAAAATATGCCAAAATTAGGGTTTCGACGAAACTAAGGAAAACACCATGAGATGATGAAAAATAATTATAAAATAAGGAATGAGGAGGCGTGGGACCGCCGTGGTCAACGCATGGTCGTCCGGTCGTGACCACGGTCCCGTGGTGCCTTTTCCTTAATTTTATAATATTTCGATGATTTATGAAAAATTCATGAATTTTGAGAAATTTGATGAATTTTGGGAGTTTTCATGAATTGAAGGAGTTTTCATGAGTTCAAGGAAGCAAAAAATATTAAAATAATAAAACAAGGGCGTGTGGGACCGTGGAAGGCATGGTCGGCCGGCTAGGGCCCGGTCCCACGAGTTTCCCCATTTTTTTTAATATTTTTAAATATTTTGATGATTTGAGGGAATTTTTCCTAATTTGAGAGAAATACCATGAAATCAAGGAATTTGATGAATTCAAGGAAAAGTAATAATAAAAAAATAATAAAAAGGGGTGTGTGGGACCGGCTAGGGCATGGTCGGCCGGCCAAGGCCCGGTCCCACAAGTTTTCATAATTTATTTTATTTTATTATTATTTGATGATTTGTGCAAAATACCATGAAATCAAGGAGTTTTTTCATGAAACTAGAGAAATAATAATAAAATAATAAGGAACCGTGGGTGTGGGGCCGGTTGGGACCAAGGCATGGCCGGTTGGCTAATGGTCACGCCCCACACTCCTTTTATTAATTTTATATTATTTTTTATGGATTTATGGAAATACCATGAAACTGAGGAGTTTCCTCGAGATGAAGGAAATTTGATAAAATGAGAGAATTTTCATCAAATCATGAAAAATAATAAAAATGCATTAAAAATATAAAACTGGCGTGGGATTGACCACGACACGGTCGGTTGGTCGTGTGTCCGTCCTCCCAGCACCCTGGTCAATACTTTTAATTATCTATTATTTTCTTCTCTATTTTGCATAGGTTCATCGTTTCGTTGTATTTTTTAAATACCCGTTCGTGCGGTGACTGTTATTGTATCATCGTTGAATACACCTTCACCATTTGAATCGGGGCTTACCTAGAGGTAGCTCAGACGCCCGGTTGTTGATTATTTATTACTAATTGTGGAATCCAGTGGAGAACAATTCACAAAACTGAGTAATAAAATGTTTATTATTAATTCATAGAATCAGCTGAGGATTCGACTACGCATTCAGAATAATAAAGTGAGCATTACCATTCCATGGGATCGTAGATTCTTCCATACAATCGGAGTAATTAAGATTTATCTATTACCATTTATGAGACCAGTTGTGGATTCGATCATGAAATCAGAGTAATGAGATAATATAGTTATTCCTATTCTATGAGATCAAGTCGTGGATTCGATCATAGAATCAGGACAATTGTTATTGCCATTCCAGGGGACCATACGCTGATTCGACCATGGAATAGGAGCAATTAGGAATAATTAACTTTGTGGCTCTATACCAGCAGAGCAAGCTGTCTAGGAGCATTAATCATCCCGATATGAGCTTGTCGGTAAGTCATATCCTTTATATAGTCAGGGTAAACTCGTTGTTTGTTCCTGAAGACGTTATCGCTCTATACTAGCAGAGCAAGCTGTCTAGGAGTCGTCCATCACGTGATGCTATATATAAATAATCACTGAAAGTATTCAGTATTCCTGAGATATGTCGTTGTTCGGTCGTGAGACTACATATCCACATGTACTCTGAGAGAAAGTACTCTCCGTTGAGAATTTGATGAGAGAGCCGTGTCTTGATACTCACGTCTGATTGCTGAATCGAAGCTTCGTATAATTATGAGTTTACAATTTTAGCCTTTGTCGAAAATCCACAATCTACATAAGGTGCGTGCAAGAACAATTACTTGTGATTGCTACTAGGTTCCCAGAAATCAAGCATGACATGGATAAGATTCAAGCCACTCTTTTGGTCTCCGATGATGAAGATGATGATTAGTTTTTCATGTTTTATCGTTTTTATTTGGGATTTAGATTCTGTATTTACTTTGTCTAGGAAATCTTCTTATGAGAATTTTATTTTTGTGTTTTTAAGAAGAATAACTAGAGTTTGGAATAGCCATTATTGTGATTACACATAGCTATGTCCAATGATTTTCATCTTCAATGTTTTTGGATTAATTTGTTTAAATTCTAAAGTTTGTTTGGAAGATGATTTTTGCAGTGTTAATCTTTATGGTTTTATATATTGAAAATTGTTATGGGATATGTGTGTTTGCGTCCGTGAACTATGATTGTCCCATACATGGTCAAAAGTTAAGTCTGTCGTATGTCGATATGCAAGTATTGATAAAAGATTGAATGAACTTTTGACAAACAAAAGTTAAGCCTTTTATATCATTATGCAAATATTTATGGAAGAAAGGATGAACTTTTGTTTACAAAGATTAAATCTATTGTATGTCATTGAGAAAATAGTGATGAAGGATAGAATAAATCTTTGTTATTCTGCAGTGTTGATCTTCCCTGGTCCACATTTTATGTATATACTGTGCGGCTCCATAATTTCTCTTATGTTGAGCATTTCCGATTAAATTAATCATGGGTTCTCTTGTGATTGTTTTAATTGAGTACTTTGTATACAAATTCATGTTTCATGTGATTTGTAATGTCCAAAGAAATCCTTATTTTCTTGTGAAAGTAAGGTTGCTCTTGTTGTTCTTTCGGGAATGACATTTTATGGGGGAGAGTTCTTAATTGAACTTGTGCTTAATTGCCAAATCTTTGTGGGGAGTGCGGTTGTGGAATATTATAGGGGTTATCTTGTATCTTTATAAACTCCTTGATGAATGCATTTAGTTTTGGCTATATGATTGCATCTAAAAGGTTGATATGTGCTTTCTTTTGGTCATGAAGTGTCTCTATGGAAATTTCATTAGGATCCCACTAGTTTTCGTACCTTTGCCAATTTTATTGACAAAAAGGGGGAGAATTAATGTGTGGTTCACACTACAAATACATATGGTTTTCGGATCATTATGTAAGGGGGAGTGGTTTTCATGTGATATGAAGTATTGACTAAGGGGGAGTGATACATATCACCATAATATTGTTGTCGAAGTTGTGATACAATTGAACTTTGATGTTGTGTAATAATATTATGACATTGTGTGACAATGATTGAGAGATTTTGTTTTCTCATTGTTATGGCTACGGATCTTCAACAACGATGATGCTGCATTGAATATCTTTGGAATCATTGGAGTACTTGGAAGTGACGAAGATTTCGAGTAATGTTGAAGAACGAAGGAGATCATGCATGTGGAAGATAAGCTACAAAGTTTATTTATTTTGTATTCCATATGTATTGATAGTTTTGTCACTACAAAGTTTATTTCGGTCGAACTCGCAAGCGTTTCTATCTCAAGCTTGTTTGTCAAGTTTAGTTGCCAAAACTATAAGTCTTGATTTCTAGTCTACTTATAGCTAAGTATCGGACTAGGATATAAAGTGTAGTTGAGCTTTAGACTCCACGGCGTTCATCATGCAAAGACAAAGAACTACTCAAGGAACTGGTGAATCTTCATCGACTAAAAGGTATGTGGAGACTTGAACTTATCTATCACTAGAAAGGCTATGTACTCTATATCCTATCTTGAGACAAAAGTCATATTGCTATATAGACTTTGATTATACACATTTTCTATTTCTATCCGATTTTATCTCGCTTATCTATATCTCAAAATATGTGTTGGTTAGCTTTCGCTTTGGCCAAGTTCATCTTTACAAGTGACGAAAGTCATGTTGATTGTTTCAATCTCTCGAAAATCGCTATGATGAAAAATGGAGTGTGAATAACCTCTATATAACATCCTCTAAGAATATTTCAATGATTGAAATAAAGAGTTTAGAATATGTAACCATCTTTGGATATAAGCATATAGTGTGTTCGCACATTAGTGTATAAGTCCAAAACTGGGAACCAAATGTATGCATACTTGTGTGCGTACTAAATGGTTGATGGAGACTGGGTAAGTATGCGTACCCGTACGCATACTAGCGGAAGTTAACGACCGTGAATTTCTGCTGAGTTTGGAAATCAAAACTAACTCAATTCGGTTACCTAAGTATGCGTACCCGTACGCATACTAGCGGAAAGTTCACGTCCGTGAATTTCTAAAGAGTTTGAAAACCAAAACAAACTCAAATATGGTTACTTAAGTACGCATACCCATACACATACTTAAGTGTGTTACTTTCTAAAATTGGTTTGTTCATGAACTAAAACATTTATATAATAAGGAATGCAATTTGCAAACTGTGGCTATAATGTTCATGAATCGATTCGAGTGAATTAAAACGAATTTTGCTTCGATTGTGTCTTGTATACTTCTATAATATCTAAGCAATTGAACAACTCTCGAACTAGTTCATTTGGACTAGTTATCGTGAAGATGAATAAAGTTGATATGAAAGTGCTCATATGGCTAACCATTTGGTTAACTACTGTTGAACCAACTAGGTGTACACGTTTGGGTACGGTTACATTAACCTAAATGGACGTGCATTTCATTTGTGTATAATAAGCTACGATTCGATCTAACGGTTGAAAGATATTAGCTTGAATCTAATCAGGTTTTCATCTAATGGTGAATATTGAATGCTTTGTTACCAAGGTAGCATTGATTGCAAACCCTGATTTGAAGACTATATAAAGGAGAACTATAGCAACTGGGAAACCTAATCCCCACACCTCATGTGTGATACTATTTGTATAAGCTAGAGTCGATTCTCCTTTAACCTTAGGTTTCTATCGGGACCCTGTAGGTTAACGACTTGAAGACTTCTTGGGATTGTGAAGCCAGACCCAACTATTTTCTCTATAGGTGTGTGATTTGATCTTGCTGTTTCTATCGTATTGAGTACAATTGTAAAATTGGATCGAGTTTCATTTCTCCGATAGGCAAGATAGAAAAGTAGTCACAAACATCTTCGTCTCATCGATTGTGATTCCACAATATCTTGTTTCGCTAGTCGATTAAGATTATTGTGAGGTGATTGATATTTCTAGGCTATTCTTCGGGAATATAAGTCCGGTATATCAATTTCTTCTTGTTCACCTTGATTTATCAAAAGACGGAACAAAACTGAAAAGAGGAGGGTACCCAAATATACCTCAATCTAAAACTTTTCCACCTATAAGTCCTTTCTTCGAAAGTGATTGTCTATAGACTGAGTCGAGATAATACAACTAATAGGTTCACACTTCGTGTGATCGTCTATGGATACGAGATCGAGACAATGCGACAATAATATAACTTGTGTGATTGACTATGGATACAAGATCGAGACAATACAACAACAAAGTATGTTTACTTGATAATAGGTTCGGACTTAACCAAACTCTAGGGATTGTCTATCAAGTAAAATAGGAAGTAACGTTTGTGTAATTTACTTTAAATTATAATAACAACAGTTATAATTGCGTAAAATAAAGGTAAATCACACATCAAGATTTTGTTAACGAGGAAACCGCAAATGAAGAAAAACCCTGGGACCTAGTTGAGACCAAACAACTAAACCTATAGTTCACCTAGTTTCCTCAGTATCCCTGGGACCTCCAATTTGTTAATAAGTCACGCACTTGGAACAATTCGTTTGGTACGTATTCCAAACAGTAAAGGAACAACAAATCTTTTCGGTAACAACTCTTTTCAAACAACGTGATATGAGTTTGACAAAGGCTCTTTCGTTTAACCAATAAACTCCTTTGTCGGGTCCTTACATCAATCTCTCAACAACTACCGAAGTAATTGTTAGACTATGCAATCAATACTGTTAATCACAAAGAAGTGTATTGATATCGATCTACTCAACTAATCAATCCAATCTATCACAAAGATAAACGGGTTATAGTTGGATCCCTTTCCAGCCGAAACAAGTATTGTGCACACCAAAGATTATGAACCCAAAAAGTCTTCTTGTCTTCAAATCTTCTTTAATCTTCAATCAACACCTGCACACAATCAACTTGAATCTCTTGTAATCAATCACACACAGAACGAAGTCTGTTAACGTTGGATTATCACAAGACGTCTTTAGATATAAAAATAGTCTAAAGATCCTCGTCGAAACTCCGATCTAGTTTGAGTGAATCTTATATCAGAAGAGAAGATTCTCAAGCATAAACAAACTAGGTGCAATCAAAGTTCAACAACCGTTAGTCAATCAAATCAATCGAAAACTAATAATAAACTACAATTATCTAGTTTCCCACCAACGGTACTAATAGAGCTTCTCAATCCCAAAGAAGTCTTTAAACTGAGCGGCCGTAAGAGATTTCGCCTAATTAGGTTACTTTCCTATCCAAATAGGCGTCTCCACCAGTAACAACACAACTAGGTAGTTTTGATGGCTCTGAGGATTAGTTTGCTAGAAATGCAAACTTCGGTATTTATAGACAAGGAAGTTTGGACACCAAGGAATTTCCAAAATCGATTATTCTCAAAGATATGCAGTAAACACATAATCGGATTTCATAATTCCTGGAAATGCACTGTCCAAATATTGACCGAAATCCCAATAGAAAAATATATAATCAATAAATGAACATTACTAGATTAAATAGCATATAAAAATTAAGAAATCTTAGTTAAAAGATTCTCAATTTATTTCGATCCTGGGATTCTCCTTTAGCCATTAAGGATTATCTTTGAACAATTAATGATAAGAGTTGCTGCACATGTTCAAAGTATGTCGACATCTTTACTTTGCAAGTCCTTTTTCATACTTACAATCTTGGAAACGATTTTCCACACTTCCAAACAAGTTTAGAATTGGTTCGTCTGAATTCCAAGAACTATGTGATTGATTATCCTATCAAATCACCAATTATGGATTTCCCGGTTCTACCAAAACAAGTTCGGTTCTACCTCCATGTGAGTACTGTGCATAGTCACGCTAGTTACCAAAATTCGGTTGACTAGGTACTAGGATCGGTTCCCCACAACTTATGGTAACTACCTGTATTCGGTTGCACATGTACATAGGATCGGTTCCCCCAATACTACAAACTTGTTGCACATGTTCATAGGATCGGTTCCCCCATCTACTAAAAACGTGTTACACCTCTTACAAGGATCGATTCCCTCTTGCAAATTTGTTGCACCTCTTACTAGGATCGGTTCCCCAATGACTAGATAAAAGTTGATATTTACAAGACATCGATTATACCATCTTGAATGATTACTTAAGATCGGTTTCACTAATAAAAGTCATACCAATACATAAGTTAGGACTTGTGAATAGTTTTACCAAGATACATAAACAAGTTTATGAGAAGTTATACTAAACACACATATTGGTAATTCAAAATAGGTTTGCAATGAATAACAATACCAATAAGCCTAGTGATTTCCCTTTCGATTCACGAAACAAGTTACTTCGTTTATGCAATGAATAACAATACATAAACAAGATTATGAACTTACTTCATTTAAACGAATGTAAAACATTGTTTCCTAGGATGAATCTTCACTCATACCCATACATAATCACAATAGCATTCATATGATCATGTCGATGTCTTATATACAAAGTTTAATAGTTAAGCAATAAACCTCGTATTGTATTCCTTAATACTATGTCTAACTAGATTTTCATACACAGCTTCGCAGTTATGTTTTCAATATGCACGACTTGAAAGATATGTTAGGGAAAGAAACAGTTCAAGTCAAATATTACTAACCTCAAGAGGAAGGATGATGTTGTCGTTGTAGCTCCATACTTCTTCACATTCTTCAAGTCTTTATGTAATACTTGTAAGTCTCATATCCTAACACTTTCAAGCTAACTTATACGAAGTTGACTCTAGTATATAATCAAGCGACTCTTTAAATGAGTTTTGATTCACTAAAATATGACAACCAAACTTGACATACCAACACTTGGTGGGTTCAACCGAGCTATGCTCTAACAATCTCCCCCTTTGTCAATTTTAGTGATAAAACTCTTACATCATATGGATAAACAAATTACAAAAATTCATTATACACATACGCTTGATTCCAAGTTCAACATCACAAATCCTGCATTAAATTCACTCCTTAAATGCCGCTTCTAATATATATTATAATAACAAAGCTAATACTCCCCCTAAAGGTAAGATAGGTAGATTTTCAATCCGCACGTCTTTGTTATTTCCATGTAGTATCATACGGTATATGACTCCCCCTTAGTCTATGCTTTCACTCTTTTCGTTGGGATAAATATTTTAGCACAAATGTCCTTTCCCTTAGTGATACCAACTCACAACAAGTAAATATATATCACTTGTTTACTCCATATATTTCTCCCCCCTTTTTGTCACAAAATGACATAGAAAAGAAAAAATAAAAGACAAACCGAAAGGATCTTACGAATCTCACAAGAGAAATTGCAAACCTATAAGAGGTGAGAACGAGGGTTTTACACACTATTTTAGATAACCAATATCAAAACCGAAACTACAAGTAATTTGGTTTTAACATGTTATCTAGGAAACAATTTCCCGAAGCAATTTTCCCTAATAGTTTAGCACATTAAAAATCGACTAAGCACCTTAGTTCTTTTGCTAATACGATTGTATAAATACAATCGCTTGTTCGAAAAGACCAAAATAAAGATCAAAATTAACTTTATCTTTGTTGATGGTGGTTTTTAGCTTAGGGCGAAAACTATAAAATTCTGTATACCTGACCCGGCATCAGAAGTAGTAGACCTTGATATATCTATATTCCGCAAGGATTTTGGAGAATATATCAGAATCTGATGAGTGCCTATGTCTCTCTTCATATTATATTGAAACTCAAGCTCCTAGATGAATTGTTCACTAGTATAGAGCCTAATGAGTGTTTAATCTCCTAGATGCATTACTCACTAATGCCGGAGCCTGCCTAGTATTTTCCTATGCTACGTTCCCCAGCTGAACTCTCAATGTTGGCATGACATGACGATTAATGTTCACTTGCAGCAGAGTAGCATGAATCTCCCGAAGTGTCTGTATTGAGACCTGCATGAAAGTACTCACATAGGATGTACCGCTCTCTTACAAATAGATCTTTGTGTCGACGAACCTTTTAATTAAAAGTTAGCTCGATCAAACGCGTTTAAATTCCTTAAGGAAAATCTAGACTGTCCATATCAGTCTCAAAAAATAATCGTGGCCACACAATTTGGCCATGCAATCCAACAAGCCTAGCTTACTCCTAGCGGAATTAGGCGATCATCATGATGACGCCCCGTGGGCCCACCAACGCCTCGTAGGAACGGATTCCATATAGTACACCCACATGCACTTCGAACGTTAACCCTAATATGGGTGATCGCGCTATTTGAAAAATAAGCTCAAACGAGATAAGACCGACAAAAACGATCTCAAAAACATCATGATTGTCCAACTTAGCTAGCCTAGTTGGACGACTGAGATCTTCTTTGGAATGATCAAAGATGCGCCAGCGTACCCACCGATGGCCCGACTTCTCCCTTGGTCGATCGACCTGCCCGCGACAAGTCCAGGGGGCGTCAAATCGTTTTCCCAAACTAGGGACAGTGTGCTATTCCAAAATCCTAATTTGGGTTGCGGCAGCATACAACTGTCGCAAATTATCACATCCGTCCAACTTAGACATCCAAGATAGACAGCATAGATCGTGTTTCATACGGTCAAGGAGGTGCTAACGAGTTCATCGTGGGCCCAACTTCATTCCCGGTCGATCGACTTGCTCATGGCAAGCTAATGGCACATAGAATCGTTCGATCGAACTAGAGTAGACGCGGCCGCTGTGAAACCCTAATTCGTGTTTGCGATAATACGATATTATCGCAAATTGATCATGACCGTCCATCTTTGCCAGCTGAGTCGAATGGCTTAGACATAATTTTAAATGGCCCCTGAGATGTCAGCGTGCTCACTATTGGCTCGTATTTGCATATGGCCAATCATCATGTTCAAATCAACGCTCAATACTCTAAATCGATTATCCAAACTAGGGTTGGCCGCGCAGCTTCCAAATCCTAAAATAAAATCAACGACAGCAAGCAGCTGCCGCAAAACTATCTCGTCCGTCGAACTTCGCTAGCTTGGTCGGACGGCTTAGATCGGATACTAGATGATCGATAGGGTGATGCTATGATCACCGACCACCCCCCTTTCATAAGGAGCAATCGGACAAGCTATAACTCTCCCATGTGATCCCCGAAGGTGGCCGGTCATACTCCTCTTTTAAGACGATCAACTCGCGATTAATTTAGACAAGCTCTAAAAACAACGATGCTCCATGCACATTGATTATTTGGAGCTGCTTGTTTAAAGGAGATGCTTTACATGCATCGAATACATACGATATTTCATGAATATCTGCTTCACAAATAACTTATTTATTTAACCTAAAGCGCTACGTGCTGCTTTCAGCGGCAAGTCCCACGACTTGACCCATTTACTAGAGATATCAAACATGTCACAAACTTGGGGATGCTCACTGGGGTATTGGTATGGCGGTTTACAGCGTGCGGCGTGCAACGCGCCCACTACGAGAAAGTGTCAAGAAAGGACGGACGGTTAACAACAATGAAAGTAGTGGGCGAAAGTGTTACTAGTCTTCTTTCATAATGGAAACGTGATGATCACCACCTCTTACACAACCCCACTACTCCACTACTTAATCTCCTCCATTTCCTATGAGATCAGGGTGCGCTCAATGACTTGTATAAATAGGTTTTCAACCTATTTCGACAACAATACAAGTATTCAGAAAACGCCAAGAACTGATAGCTTACATTCTGCAAGCCAGTTCTACATTCTGATGCAAGTCATAAAACAACCACACCTTCATAATTCAACATTCTGATCTCAAACACCTTCTTCGCTTCCCTCCCTAAGATCAACCCTTCTCCTTCACTTTGTGACCGAATTGAATCTGGAACGACCATTTTTTGGTTTAGGCCAGAGTCTTACAGATTGATCTCTCGAATCTAAAAGTACTCATGTGCAGAGCATTTGTTTAGGGTTTGAATTCTTTTCTCATCAACACATCCCAAATTTACCAAAAACAACAGAATCAGTTTTTACCCCAAAGCAATTGGCGACCACAGTGGGAGATTAATCTCTCGATTGCAAAAATCATTTTCCCAATTCCATTTTCGAGTTCCTAAATTTCTCAAGATGGTTGATCTTAGGAATGGTTCAGAAACCCTCAATCCCAATTTTACTTCTCCTAGCAATGACAATACTTCACATGTTATTCCTGAATCCGCTATTTCATTCAAAACCCTTATCAAAGCTATGGAGTCTCAATATTTAATAACTATTAATGATTTGATGAAAATCCTGAATGATATTATCATGAATCAAGCTACTATTGTCAAGATACAAGACGAAGTATTTACGTTTTTGAAAGTCCTCACAGATCAACTATCAAAGGAACCCAGACGTATTCATTCTGGAGGAAACACTATAAACAATTCATTTTGGGTCAATACTGAATATACTAGTCCTTCTTTCAAGATTCATATTATTATTCCTGGTAAGAAAGATGAAGCCTATGGTCACAATGAATGGAAAGGTAGCCACCAACCTAACTTGTCTACTCGTGAAGATCAGGAGATGTCTCCTCATCAGAGTCCTTGCAATGAAGAGGTGATTTCATTATGTGCGTTTTTCCTGGAAAATATCAATTCCCATATTGCATCAGAAGCTGCTAAGAGACCTGATGCTGCTTTACTCAGTCGATCTGAACCGCCCCATAATAAAGAAGCTCATAAAAATGTTGAGGAAAACAGGCGTCCTTCCAATAAAAGATCCAACCTCCAGTCAATCGCTAATGAAAGAGGAAAGAGAAAAACTCCAGCAGCGGAACAACAACTCAAACGTGCAGCACCAACGCATCAGACGGCTCCACCCCGAAAGGATGCGGCTGAGACTCCTGCATAACAACAAGAAATTGGAGATGCTTCTCCATACTTCCCGTTCCCGATTGATGATTGAACTCCTGGAAGTATGGATTCAAGATGATGCTATCAAACTACCTCCTATCAAGCACCAACCAACTGAGGAACAAATGGTAAATCCCAAATATTGTTATTACCACAGGTTCGTCAATCCTCCAACTAATGAATGCAACAGATTGAAGCACATTTTCAAAGAAAAGGTAGATGCAGGGGAACTTCAATTATGCACTGAAGGAGTTCGCAGAGACCCTTTTCCCGTCAGGAGTTGTGATGGGTTTTTTTCAAAGTTGTTGTAGTAATAGGTTCGTTGAGGCTTGTGAAAGCAAAAGATTCTAGACTTAATAAAACTTAAAAGTAAAGAAAACTTAGATCAAAATTTGATTTCAAGATATTAGGAATAACCAAGACACTGATTCCACTATTACACATGAATAAATTATGATAAATAATCCAAAACTCTAATTATCTTTTAAGTCCCTTATTTCTTAATTCACATAAAATCAGGCAAATTTTCAAATATTAATTGTATCCCCTAAGCATAGATTATCTAAAAAAGTATAACCTATCTAATTGAATCACAACTAATGAAGAAAATTATGCAAACAATTAAAAACTCTGCAAAGGCAGTGATTGAGTGAATTATAAAATTATAAATTAGAGAAAATAAATAATTACCAATTATTCATGCGTAAATAGCTTCCTCATTGCCTTGGTCACGTGAGAATTAGCTTATCATCATGTTGGAAACACGCTCAAAATTCATTTTTATTGCTCAAAGGAGGTGTACAAATGATGAAATGGAGAAAAACTATTTAAAAACGGGTTTGTAACACTTATATTTGTTACAAACTGAACTGTTACAGAGAACGATAAATGATAACTGTCACAAACACTGTAGCTCTACGACCCCGGCCTCTGTGTCGTTCTCACTGTTGGAAAACGACTGTCTTGGATGGTCTGTTCTTCGTGTTCTTCAGATATGCAGCAACAGAAAATAATTTTCCTGCAACTTGATTTTTCGACTCTGTATGCTCTGTAATCTCCCAAACTCTCCATCCAGCTTCTCTGACCTCCAAGAACTTCTTTTATACTCGACAGGGGCAAGAAATCACGACAATAACTCCCTATAATTCTTCTATTGTTCGACAGTAAATAATATCTTCTCGGGAACATTTTCTTCCACTTTTAGCTCTTCCACGCGTATACAGCTGTTGAATCTTCCTCATTTAACTTCTTCATGCTTCTGCAGAGACCCGGCTCAATCCAAACACGAGCAACACACGTTTAACTACGTTGTAATCCCGTGAATATCTCATCCGCACACGTACTCCCCTGTATTCTTCCCGAAGATTATCCAGCCCAACTAAACCCATTCGAACATCCATACCAGCATTGGTTGGGCATATCACGTCCATATCAATCGATATCAGTGATAGGGTCTCATTTAAACTCTCCAAAAATCCAAAAGAAAATCTCATAGCGAACTGCAACAAATTCCCGCCAAAACTGGAACTTCAAATAAGGAAGATGGTGTCCCCCTAATCAAACCAGGGGTGTGAATAGAAGGTGCCAGGTGAGGTTCCCCTTATCCAAAGTGAGGGTGTCTTTAGTAATTTTCTCCGGGGGTCCAAATAGCACTTTTTGAGCAACTTTTTCCACACAAGTGTATTTCTCCAAAAACACCTACACAGACAAAAAAACATCAAAATAAGGACGAAAACGAGTACTAACAATACGAAACATTGAGGACAAATTAGACACATAAATGCGTCTATCAAATACTCCCAAACTTATTATTTGCTAGTCCTCGAGCAAAACAAATAAAAAATAAAACCGAGTTAATCTCGGGAGGGTTTACCAGAGGTGTACCCACAAAACCATGACTTCTAATTGGTCACAAGTATCCAAAGAGCTATGAGGACATACATATTCTCAACCTATCTCCAAGTAACTAGAATGCCAGAGAAATTAAAGGTGCCAGCTCTAAAGCTGACTAAAGAAAAAGGGAAACACATCCGCAACACTGCTAGATAAAGAGATATCCGCTGCACATCTAGATAAACATTGTAAGATGCATCCGCTTTACAGCTGTATAAGATTAGGAGAGAGATAAAGATTAGAGAGACATCTGCTACACAGCTGGACTAATTACGTGTGATGAATTGACACTAGTCCAGAAGAGGCTATAAATGACGAAAGAAGTCTGTTATAAAACATGATTTATCACGATTTTCATCTGTTATTCGAACCGTTAAATATTTGGTGCGATTCTTTACAAATGACAAACAAAAACCATTATTTAAAATTACGTACCTGGTTTGTTATTTAGAATGACAAACAGAATTTGTTATTCAGAATGACAAAAATGGTTTGTTATTCAGAATGGTGTTTTTTTGTCATAAATCATGAAATATTAATATTAATATAAAATGCATTTATCGGATATTTATTTATTTTACTGAATTTGCATTTAAAAAAAAATTAATATAAATTGCATTTAACTAATATTTCTAATTTATTTTTTTTATGCTAAATTTGTATTTACGAATCAGCTAAAGCTAAATTTGGTACTGAATCTGAAATAGAATCTAAAATCAGATATACATTGTATTTAAAAGGTGAATTCAGTTTCACATAACAAACAAAAGGATAAATTCATCCTGCATTTACAACTCAAAATCACACCGAAAAATATACGGAAACACTCAATCTACTGAAACTGCCACTTGAACTGCAATTTAGTTATGTCTCTCCTATAGGATTACAGAAGTTTTTGGCCGCCTAATCGACCTAGAAAAACATCTCCGAAGTATTACGAATATACATCGTACAACATCCCACTTGGATCCATTATTTCACTAACGAGGCAGTTATATTAGGCATTGCTAGGTGGCGTAGTAAAATCAACAGAAGCACTTGAAACAGCTCCCTTCACTTCCTGGAAAAGAAATACGCAAGGGAAGGTTGAGTAATCCTAGTATCCTGTGTAAGAAGATGCCAAGTTAGTTTTGAAAACACTCTCAACACTCTTAACAAACATCAAAGCTATAAAATATCAGCAAAGTTATATAACCAAAACATGAAGAAATATTTTTTGTGAGAGACATTGAAGATGTGGAGACAAACTTATACTCCACCTATGTGGGTCATAGACTCATAGGAGAATTCGTTGTCCCAATAAGAAAAGTAATTACAATTTTTGTGTAGTTTTCCTAGTAGAAGTATGACAACTAAAGCCGCTACTTTGCATAACCACTATCTAGTTATATAATAATTCAAACCAACTACAATCATAACTAAATCGAGGCAAGCATAGGAAATTGCAAAGCCTTAGCTAAAAAAATTCAAACCATTCCAAATAAGTTATTCATGTTGAGTTGCAACTTCAAATTTAGTGGATTGGCTCACCATACAGAAATCGGTAACTAAGTTATGCATGTAAGCCGAAGAAGGAAAAAATAAACGATATATTCCCAAAGAAGCAGAACAAAGCAACAAATAAGTCATACCGTACCTCGGAACTTCGGGTAGGTGGATTGGTAGCTGGCTGACTATGTTTACATGATACAAATGACACCGCCACTGGGAATTTCATCCAATTTGGAGCTCTCCAAGTACCCCAATCACAGTCTTTATAAAAACTTCATCAATGCTGATTCTGCGTAGGTTATGATTCTCTTCATGTCAGAGCATTTCTTCCTGATTGCTCCCAGCGGTAAACATTCTATCGCATGGTCGACCATCCTATCAAAAGAAGGCACTAAATCATAAGCATCAACAGAAGATAAAGTAGAGCAAGCCATTGTAAAAAAACAATGACTATTCAGAAATAACTCTTGATAAATATGTTAGTATGGACTTAAGCTAAAATGGTGGTAAATCACAGAAGATAGTTCAAGTATGAAATTTCCAACAAAAGATGCTTCAGCTAAGATATTGAAACTTCAAAATGAAGGCAACTAATCATGTGTTAGGAACCATACTCCGATACTTTCTGGGGATGGTCAACATAAACTTGAAACTGGAGATACTCGAAACACGAGGAAATTGAAAAGCTCATTGAATAAGATTTAGTCCAACCATTTTGTGAGACAAACTTGAACATAAAATCAGTGGAACAATGAGAAAGATACATACTAAATCAGTAATCATTTAGTCGCATATTTATCTGTCATGTTATAACTAAAAACAATCACAAAAATCTATATGTACTTGACTTCCTTGGAAGCTTCCAAAGCCTGTGCCTTTAGGTCAGCCGTCTTGGATTCACAAATTCATGACAAGAAATTGATATTAGACAAAAGAACTATAGTCCTCATACCACAGAAACCAGAACTTGCTGCATATAAATGAACAGAACGGAACATTTCACAATCAAAACCTAGTGGTTGCATAACTATCAACATACCTAGGGGTGCACAAACCCTACCCATACCCGCCAACCCTACCCTACCCGCCAGTTTTTTAACCGTATCCTATCCACTATTTGGCGGGTAGGGTGGCGGGTAAAGATTTTCTTAACCGCCAGTAAACGGGTAGGGTGGCGGGTATAGGCCATATCCTACCCACCCTACCTAGAAGTGCACATACCCTACTCCTACCCGCCAACCCTACCCTACCCGCCAGTTTTTTAACCGTATCCTACCCTATCCATTATTTGGCGGGTAGAGTGGCGGGTAAAGATTTTCTTAACCGTTGGTAAACGGGTAGGGTGGCGGGTATAGGCCATATCCTACCCACCCTACCCGTTGTGCAGCCCTAAACATACCTCACAATTAAACAAAGTTGAGCGAGTATATAGAACTTAAAAAGTTCCTGTTTCAAATATCAACTTCATCCAAATCTAACACAACAAACCGACAAACAGAATTTTTTAACCAAACTAAATCATGAAGCAGCTAAAAAACCTCAAAGAAAAACATGCATAGATACCCGTACGCGCTTGATGACTCAACGCAGAACTCAAATCATTAGCAAGAATCTGTTCTCAGCGAACTTGTTAACTCTCAATGGAGTTGGTCCGATGCTTTCAAAATTGAAGGCATATTGAAAAGAAATACTTACCAAGATATCAACCCACCCAAATTGGGTTTGGACATATTAGCTAAGGAATCAACACTAGATTGATCTTGAACATCAAGCTAGTAGAAAAAGACATTCTCCAACCCACATTCGACAAGCAATGATACTGTATTTGATCCTATCTTTTCATCTCTAGCTGTTAGCACGACAGTCACACATTCAAGAGCCAATCTTCGAATAATCTCATGCCAGATTCGTTTCTTTGTACCAGTAACAACTGCAAACATCCTACAACAGAAAAGCAAACTATTAAATACGAAAATGGAGGCACAAACACACACATTTACAACTTAATTATATCTAAACCCAAAACACAAATCAACATCCAAACTAAGAAACTATCAAAAACCCTTGAATCTGATAAAATTACCTTTAGATGCAGGAGCCATTATTAGGCACTTGATCTTCTTAAAAACTGAAATTAAAAACAAAATAAAATAAAATCAGAATCATGAATATAAATGAACAGAAAAAGGAGAACCTGATTTGAAGAAATCCTAAGAGAGAGAGGGGACGAACCAAAACGCATAAAACACAACAAATCTTCTCTATTACTTCCAACTCTTCCAAGTAGAAGCTTCGGATCTTCAATAATAGCTTTGAATCTTCACATAACAACTATGACAACAACGATATATCCTTCGTTCAAAACAGATTCGAAAAGGAGAAAAAATTAGGTTAAGTAAAAAACAAAATTGATAGCAAAACACTGAAATATGGATGTTAAATACCTAAGTCATGTGTTGTTTATCTCCGTTTCTCACTTAACAGGGGGTTAGTCGTGGGAGAGTTCGAGAGATTTTAATGTATTCAGGTTTTCTCCTGTTAGTCCTGAGGGAGTTTGAGGGAATCTCTCCAAATCTCCGTTAGTCGTGGGGGAGTTTAGAGGAGTCTCATAAACTCTCTAGAAAACACCTGTTAGTCGCTGGGGAGTTTAAAAAAAGCTCTTGAACTCCCTGTTAGTCATAAAACCCTACAATACTAGGGATTTGGTTGCTTTGGGGAGTTCGAAGGAGTTTTTAGTGTATTTTGGTCTCACAACAAATCTCTCAAAAGAGTAGAGATTTGGGAAGGAGTATGGTGCGTAGAAAACCATAGGAGAAAGAACAGGAAACATTTTTTTCCAGGTATGTTTTTTTTCTTCTTTGATCTCCATGATTGTTTATAATAGTTTGATTTGTGTACTATTTTGATTGTTTTTCATATCTTTGATCTCCATGATTGTTTATTTTGATTGTGTGTATAGTTTTTTTTTTTGGGTACTCTCTCTCTGTCAAAACCCCAATTTGTGGTTCAAAAGATCTTGGTAAGAAATTGCATGATTTGATTATAATGATATCTTTAAATTCAACCGTTGGAATATGATGAAATTTGAGTATGTCGTATTTTACCTTGTTATAGAAGTACAATAAAAGTTTCATGCGGATCAGGTCACGTTTGCTACTGCAAAACTTGCACAATATATGACTATGGTCTGCTGAGTTTAAATCCTGAATAGGGGACTGATTCCTATTTATCTCATTCTTTGCTTATCGGAAAAATCTGAAATTTTAGTATGGTATTTTTATATATGAAGGTTACCTACTGTAGAAATTTCATGAAGTTATGATCACTTTAGGTACACCAAAGTGGGAGAAATCCGGAACTGAATTCTGTATGCACGTATTGAAAGTAGTCGGGTTCTTAGTAATGTATCTTTTTAACGAACCGTTGGAATGCTATGATTTTTGAGTTTGTTGTGGAATATTGAGTTGTAAGTGTACCATAAAAATTTAAAGAGGATCAGGTAAGTATTAGTACTGCAAATATTGGACAATCTGAAACTGTGTTTCGGTGAAACAGAATTCCTTTACAGCTATCTTCATAATTTGTTATGTCATCATGCATTAATTGGCTTGCTACTTTGCATTGGTGTTATTGAGAATCACTATCACTTGTTAAGTAATCTTATTTAGACACATACTTATCTTCTATTCTATATGCCAAAGTTCAATACAGTGGCGTACTTCATTCCGTATTGGCGTGTTTTAGCCAATTCATAGGGTTCTTTTGTTATACTGATATCTTTAAATGCAACCGTTGGAATATGATGAAATTTGAGTATGTCGTATTTTACCGTGTTATAGAAGTACAATAAAATTTTCACGCGGATCAGGTCACGTTTGCTACTGAAAAGCTTGCATAATATATGACTATGGTCTTCTGAGTTTAAATCTTGAATAGGAGACTGATTCCTGTTTATCTCATTCTCAGCTTATCGGACAAAGCTTAAATTATAGTATGATGTTTGTATATATGAAGGTTTCCTACTGTATAAATTTCATGAAGTTCTGATCAATTTAGATACACCAAAGTGTGAGAAATCCGGAACTGAATTCTGTATGCACGTATTGAAAGTAGTCGGGTTATGAGTAATGTATATTTTTAATGAACCGTTGGAATGCTATGAATTTTGAGTGTGTTGTAGAATATTGAGTTGTAAGTGTACCGTAAAAATTTCAAGAGGATCAGGTAAGTATTAATACTGCAAAGATTGGACAATCTGAAACTGTGTTTCGGTGAAACATAATTCCTTTACAGCTATCTTCATAATTTGTTATGTCATCATGCATTAATTGGCTTGCTACTTTGCATGGGTGTCATTGAGAATAACTATCACTTGTTAAGTCTTCTTATTTAGACACATACTTCTCTTCTATTCTATATGCCAAAGTTCAATACAATGGCGTACTTCATTCCGTATTGGCGTGTTTTAGCCAATTCATACGGTGCTTTTGTTGCAAGGAGTTACTAAGGGATTTTCTTTGATTAAAAATTTGGCTAAGTAGCTCAGCGTGTTAGTACTGTATAATCTAGTATCACATTTTTTTATCATGTTTACATTAGACTGTTTGGTGTTATTACTATCCTTGCTTTGTTAAGTTCTAGTATTAGTCTAAGTACTAATGTAGCTAACATGTCACAGCATAGAATGGAAAAATCCAGCCAACCTGCTGAAAACAACAAGAAGAAAAATAATGTTAGGAAGAATAAGAATACGGAACCGGAAATGGAAACGGAAGTGACTACGAATTACAAACAATGGACAACTCGAGAGACTGAGAAATTATTGGAACTGTTGGTAGAAGCTACACTTGAGAAGAAGAAAGACACTAGTAGATGTTTTACTAAGAGAATAGTGGAAGAGGAGATACTTCCAAAACTTAACCAAGCATGTGGTTGTGACAAATCTTTTGAGAACTATAAAGGGAAACATAGATGGCTGAAGACTAGATTTGGTCAATACCAGGATTTGTTTAAATCTTGTACTTCTGGATTCGATTGGGATGATGCTAACAAGATGATTACTGGATCCGACGAGATGTGGAACAATTACTTTGAGGTATGTGTGTGTTACTTACTGAAAACTAAATTTGATATTTTTTTCTTCTATTTTGTGCAGAGTTCTAATTCATGCTTTATCCTTTATATATTTTTTGTATGTTAACAGAGCCATCCAAACCAAACTAACTTAAAGGAAGATAATGGTAAAGACTATGGTGACTTGCTTATTGTTTTTGGGAATAAATGTGCTTCTGGAAAAGTTACAGTTGATATTACCCATGAGGGTACAAGTGCTAGAACCTGTGATAAGGAAGATGAACAAGATGATTACTTCGATGTTGATTATACTCAACGAGAGCAATATGATAATGCTTTTAAAGTATCATACGTGGGATATGGCTTAGAGGAAAGTGATGAACAAGATAAAGATGAAACTCAAGATATGAACACAAAGAAAATTCTTGTCAGAAAAACGACACCAAAGAAAAGACCAAGGTGTGACATTGGTGACTCTTCTACATCAACTAATCCTACTGGGCAGTCTGATTATCTAGAGAAATTGATTGCCAACAGTTCATCGATTGCTTCTTCTATTGATTCAATGCATGCTCTTATTGCGAAAGAGAAAGAAGACCGCAAAATTGAAAAAGAAATGCGCAGAATTGATAAGGATAAGAAAGATAACCAAGTATGGGATCTTATTTATGGCATGAATGAAATTTCTTTGGAAGATAAGCTGAAAGTAATTGAAATGCTGGACAACAATCACAAGAAGAACTTATTCATACGTTTTACTCCTGAAGAGAGAAAGTTGTGGATTGGTTCAAAGTTAAAAGAATAAACATGTCATCTTTGCAAGTTTCTATTAGGTTTAATGGGCTTTTAGAGTTACAACATTTGATCGTTTTTCTTCATAACTATTAGTATTTAATTTTTCTTTTCTCCTAGTTGAGAACTTATTGTTATGGATTGATTGCTACTAATTTTTATGGATTGACATCTTTATGGTTATTATGATTGAATTTATGAACTTTATATTCTATATGCTTATTTTCTATATACATATACTTTTATGCTTTTGAAATAAGGATGATTCTAATAAAAAAAGTACTTTTATCATCTTTTTAGGTGAACATGTCTGATTTGGATTTATCTACTGATAGTGAAGATGAAGCCTTTGATACAGAAGAAGAAAGCAGTAATGATGAAGAGGTAAGCAGCAATAATGAATTTGAACTATCCATATTTTTGAATATACTTTCAGCGGTGCATTCATGGTTGATGGATATAATCAAGCAATTGCAATACATACAAAGTCAGCGTATTGAAAGACCAATGAGACACCCAGTTACTTTGTTTGGATATAACTATATAAGGAGAGTTTTGCGTCAAGACCCAGAAGACTTTCGAAGAAGTTATAGGATGTACCCTGATATTTTTCTAAAACTATGTTGTATCATTAGAGAAACTACATCATTATGTGATACAAGATATGTTTCTATTGAAGAAATGCTTGGTACATTTTTACTCGTTGTTGGCCAAAGTTCACAATATTGCACAATACGTGACACATTTGGTCGCTCTCGGTGGACAGTTAGTAAAAACTTCAACAGGATGTTGCGAGCTTTAAATTCTATAGCTCCGAGGATAATGTCTAAGCCAACAAGTGAAACTCCATTTAAAATTCGTGAGAGTACACGATTTTATCCTTACTTTAAGGATTGCATTGGAGCTATGGACGGTACACATATCCCAGCAATGGTAGAGAAAAGAAATGCAGCCGTTTATTGAAGGGAAAAAAAATTATCTCGTTGCAAAAAATAACATACTATTGATACAGAGATATGATCATTTTCATTTATTTTTTTCTTTTGATTAAAGATCAATGTTATTTGCAAATAAGGATTTATTGTTTCTTAAAAGAGAATGAGTTAGGAGTGAACTCTCTCAAACTCCCCCAAACTCCCTCTAATAAACTCTCTCAAACTCCCTACACTCCCCCAAACTCCCCGAACTCAAAAACACAAAACTCTCTCAAACTCCCTACACTCTCTCAAACTCTCTCAAAATCCCTGAGATTTAAAATACACTCAACTCCCCCGAAATCACTCGAAGACTAACCCCTTGTAAATCTTCATGAACCGTTGGTTCACTGTGAGAAAGATAAACAAGAGACCCTAAAACCTAAACGAAGAGAAGAGGAGATACTATACTCCAGAACCCCAAGGTTACGCGATTCGGTTCTGAATGTGGGGGAATATTTAAGTTTGTTGGAACAAGACTGAGATCCAGTGAAATACATATGGCAAGTAAGCCGATAGCTAACCCATTTCATACTTATCGAAACATGGCACTGTAGTTGGCTGGCCATTTCGGTCCACCCAATAGACGATCAGTGGTGGGCGAATTAAAACTTAAAATAATTGTCGGATTTATCCCGTGATTTAGTAGTGTATCATTAAATCACACACCTAATAAATTGTCACGTTTGAAAATGACAGTTTGTTGGCGTTAAATGGTGGGCCCAACTATTTTCATGTTATATGACATGATTTGTTTGTTAAATTCTAATCACACAATTAATATGTCATTTAAATACATGATTAATATCCCTTTATGGACTAGTGTGAACCAGTGCTAGAAAGATTTTGTGCCAGATTGAAAGCGGACTAATAAAGAAACCAAATGTATCTTTCTTCAACTCTCTCATAGTGCTCAGTAGAAACAACGTCTTCTTCGGTCTTCAACTGTTGATGATAAACTATCGAACCTCATAGAACCTTGACAATTAACTCTTCTCTTCGATTTCCTGCTTGACTTAAAAATTTCTACTCCCTATTGCCTTATTGAACAAAAAACTAATTATAGAACAAAAAGAACGTAATGATGATTTTTTTGTTTTGTTTTTTTTGTTGACACAAAAATTACAAGACAAAAATTTACATGGCCATGAGAGAAGGACTTTAAAAACTTGGATCTTCGCAACTTGTGATGTCTTGGTATCATGAATTCAACAACTTACATCATTTGCTCTTATAACTTCTTGTTACTAAGTCTTCAACTTTGATTTTTGAATTATTCTTTTCTATTGTTACTTCTAAACCTTAAGCGTCTTCAACTTTCTTCATAGATTTTGATGTCGCTCCGCTTGTTGATGATGATAAGTTTTTACTGAGAGAGAGTCGTAATCCAGTAACCAAGACTACATTGTGAGGTTGTTTTGTCTTTCTGGCATTTCCTGACCTACTTGCCTTTCCATCATGGATGGTTAGGTCCATCACGGTTACCCTCTAAAAGGAATAAGTTCTCTACTAAATTTCAAGGATCTCAATGTCTTTTTCTCTAATGTCTCAAAAGATTGTTATCTTTAGCATTACAATTTCTATCTTTTCGGTGAGAAACAATATGTAAACTTAGCTAACCGGATACTATGTGACGCTAGAAGTTTCAAAAATGCGACTAAAAATTTCTTCCCCACCCCCAAACTTAAATCTAACATTGTCCTCAATGTTCTAAAGATGAAATTAAAAGCATGAACAAGGAGAAACTATTACCAATTGAAGCAAAAGAGATAAGGAAAGATATTACCGTGTCGCATGAATATTGGGTTACCTCCCAAGAAGTGCTAAGTTCAAAGTCTTCAGCCAGACTAAGAAAGGATTAGTCACCTTATAGAATCATAAAGTAATAGCCGGAATAATTGCGGATCACCAAAACCAAATAGGGTTATCACAAGTAAAAGGAATCTGCAACATGCCAAGAAAATTAACGGATAAAGCACGCCCTTGTCTAGTTTCCTGTTTAAGACAACTACATCTAGATGTGGTTCAGGTTCTATAACTGGGTCTAGATAAAATATTTTCATGGACTGCATTTCCTCGTATCTAAGGTCCGATTCAGGTATTAGAGTCTGTAAAAACTCAAGTAAAAACTTGGAAGAACATAATAATAACCTAAATAATTGCGGATCCTTTAAGTCAATCAGTTGACCACGATGAAAGTAGTGGTCTTCCTTAAATAAATGTGTCGACCCTAATATCCTAAAGTAATTAGGTTTAGTCTCAAAACTTAATAATTGATACATCTGAAACTTATACGTTCCCACAATTGGTTGAAAAATATTTGGTGGGGAAATAAAGTCAATTTGGGTACTATCGCCTGGGTAACCCACATCAACCAGAGGATGGGTTTCTAACAACTGAACTTCTTCCTGGACATTATTAGGTTCGAGAGATCTAGTATGAAGGTAATGTGGCACAATGGTTGAGGCACATATATCAAGTCCCAAGTGATGGACCTTTCTAAGAGTTAAAGCACATGGATAATGATAATCACCCCCAAATTTAGAGTTTTCAGTGTCTCTAGAAATACTAGTCAGAACTTCCCTAATTTCCAGGTCATCAGATTCCTGGAAATGGTCAATTGATTCTTCTAAGTCAGGTTCATCCCCACTCATCTCTACGAGTTCACTTCCTTTGTCTAAAACTATTGTTTCTAAATCGCTAGACTCAAAATAAACTCGTTCCTCTAAACCTTCGTTGGCTTCATGAAAAGGAAATACTACATCGTCTAAAACGGGAGTATTTCTAGTCAAATCCTCATCCTTTTGAATAGGTGAATAATTATTAAAATTATTTGGATTTGTACTAGAAACAACACTATCATTATAAAGCTCAATCGGAGTAACAAATTCCTGATCACTATGCCTACATATTTTATGTTCTTCATCAATACTATCCTCATCATAATCATCATTATAATAACATGAAAATTATCGAACTCCATCTAAATAAGTAGTAGTACCAATTCTAACCTCGTCATCTTGATTATGTGAATAAAAACTATCCTTCTTTTCGAGGGTGGTATTGGGAACACTATATTGGTATTTAAGACTAACTTGAGAAAATTTTTCTACAATACTATTTGTACTCTCAGTAAATTGCTTGAGGGACTCTTTTAGAGACATCTAAGTTGACTGCTCTACGGACTCTTCTGGGAGCGGAATATTATAAGTCTCTTTCATAAATAATTGAAATTTATGTGTTGACTCATTGAAACTCTTGAGAGACTCTTCTAGAGAAATAAAAGGATTGTTTTGCTCGTATGACCTGTGGGTATGTGGATAGTAATTGGGCTCACAATGGTATGGACCATAACCTTCAAAAGTTTCGCGTTCCCAATCACTATTCACACTTTGGTCATAAAAAGGATAATGTCCAAGTGATGAGTGCTAAAAAGTGCATATTTCTATATATTTTTCTTGGCATTTAACTCATCTTCTGTGCATTAATTCTACATTTTATCCCATATTCTGTATTTTCATTGTTTTCAAGAATAAATATTTTTATTAATTAATTTTGTATTTTTAGGTACTAAATAAAACTTGGATGAATTGTTGAGCGAAAAGAGCAAAGAAACGGTCAAGACTCCCGCAGGAAGGCAGCAAAGAATGATGTTTGCAAGAGCCGGATAAACTAGAAGTGGGCTTGAAGAGGAAGAATTGTTCTTAAAGAAGATATGGGCTTGGCATACCCAAGGCCCAAAACCCTTACCCAAATCCATTTCCAATATCCATACCCATTTCCATGAGAACCGTCAGATAGGATCCATCACATCATCCTACGGTCGGCTCATCATCGTGCATCAAACTATGAAGTTCCTGTCAAACATCATAGTACCTAACCCCATCTGGAACCGTTAGCTTCGTTGTATCTCGCAATCCAACGGTCGCTACAAGCTGTTTCCCTTCTTGTCGTTCGATTCGTTTCAGATGTGGTCATCCAATGCTCTCGTCTTGCTGGACATCAAGATTGCTGATCCCTCCCAACACCGGAGCACACCCAACACATATAACCCAAAAACCTAACCCTAAATCGCTCATTATCTTCTCACCTTCTCTTCATTCTCTTCTCCCCTTCTCTTTATTCTCTTCTCCCGCCTCTGCAGACACCATGTCTGTCGTACCACCACCTTCTCCACCATGTCCGCCACCACCTACTCTGCCACAACCAAACCACCAACTCCACCTGCTCGAACATCATCACCCCCTCTTTCTAGACCCCTATTTGATTTATATTTATTCTCACCTTTCTCTGAAACCCTAGAAGAAAAATCAATCGATTAGGCGAGTCTAGAGTAGCAATTGACACATGGGAATGGAGCAAAGGACCAAGGGGAAGAATGGGTCGAAGACAAACTCGTCAAATCACATCAATATGGGTAAGAATTACCAAACCCTAAATTTTCTGATTTGGGGGAATTTATTAAAGAACCCTAATGTTCTGTTAGGGAGAGCATTAGAGAAGATATGGGTCTGTTTTGTACTGTCAAATTAGGTAGAAATAATTTACCTAATTTCTGTTTAAATTGGGGATATTTTTGGGGAAGAACCCTAATTTTGTAATTTGGGGGAAAACCCAAATTGGGTCTGTGGGTATAAATTGAGACTGTGGGTATGTTTTAAGAGGGAGGCCTGGATTAGCCAGAGCACCACCAAGAGGCCTGGAATAGCCAGGACCTCAACTGTTAATGTTGTTTCAATTTCAGTTCAAGTTCAGTTCAATGTTTTAAACAATTTCAATTCCATTGTCATTTAATTTCATTATGTTCTAACTCCATTTGCTAGGGGTTAGATGATACTCTTGAATTGTAAGCTAGGATAGTCCTTGTTCATGTCACTGTTCTTGTAGTGCTGAAACTAAGTAGGATTGATAATTAGCTAGTTGAGTGAATGCACCTGTGATCAGCTGTGCTGTAAGAAGACAACTGATTCTAGGGGTGTAAGAGTGAGAGTAGCTAAGGATTCAGTCTATTTGAAGGGCTATGCTTAATTGAAGTAGGGAAGTTAGTAAACTTAGTGATCAAATGCACCTGTGATTGAGTGTGCTGTAAGAAGACACTCAATGCTAGGGGTGAACTAGAGAACTTAGGGGATTAACCTTCCACTAATGCGGATTGCTAGATGACTGGTTGAGCAAACAAGCCTGTGATCAGCTGTACTGTGAGAAGACAGTTCATGCTAGGGGTAAGTTAGTAAGATTAGTTAAGTAAATCATCCACAATCTTCCCTGAGATGAAACAAGAACATGATTGATTAGGATCTGCCTTAGTTTAGGATCAAGAAGTGGATTCAAAATCCCTAGCATGTTCCTGTTTACTTGCTTTACATTCTGCTGTTTTTCAGTTCAGTCACTGCCATCATCTCAAGTGTGTTTTAACACAACCAAGACTCTTTGTTACAACTCAGTTTTAGTGAAACCTTAAGCTTCAACTACACACACCTTGTCCCTGTGGATTCGACCCGTATTTGCACAAGCTACAACCGACACCGTGCACTTGCGGTTATAACATGTAGGCTTCCTCTTGCTCTTATTTTCTGTCCCCTTTCAAAGCCTACCAAGTTTTTGGCGCCGCTGCCGGGGACTTGGTTGTGTTGTGTTGAATTTTTCTTGGCTGTTTTTGCATGTTAGTTCATTTGCATCATTGCATACTCTTTTGCATATTGTTTCATTCTAGCATACTCATCATGCATTGCATTCTTGCATTTTAGTGTAACTTGTTGTTTTAGTAGCTGCTGTGTAGTGCAGCTGAACTTCTTAGCTTCTAGCAAGAAACTATTCTTCTCCTTGAGCTGTCCAGGTACCTTGCTATGCTGCTGTTCAAAGGCTGCTGTGCTGTGCAACTTGCCTTGAGCTGCTACAGCTGCTGTTGTTGAGCTGAGCCTGTGTTGCTGGTCCCCTGCTGCTGCTGCTGTCTTTCATTCCCTTGCTGTCCTGTTGCCGCTGCTGTGAGCCAGGACAAGCTTGTTGCTGCTGAGAACCAAGCCCAACTGGGCTGTGCAACTGAAATTTCTGAGCAGCTGGGCTGTGCTAAGAGTGTAAGCCTAAACCCAACAACTGTGTGTTTTTTTTTAGACACTGGGCTTATCCATTTTGTTGGGTTTGTAATAAGTTTGTGTTTTTGAAATCTGGGCTTAAACCCAGCTGAACTGGTAACCATCTGTGGGCTTATCTAACTTGTTTATGGGCTTGTAGTTTTAACAGAACTGAACCTTAGGCCCTATTGAACAAATACTGGGCTCAGTTCCTAACAAACTCTGGACCTTAACTAACTGGGCCAAAACGAACTTAAAACCCTCAAACGCTGGGCCTGTTTTTCAAAAAAACCAGCTGGGCTTCGTCCAAATTTCTCAGCTGGGCCGTGCAAATTCCCACAAACCAAGAGTGAGCCTTACTCACGAGCGGTGGGCTTCTTCTTCAAAACTCACAGCTGGGCTTTACACGCGAGCAGTGGGCCTATTTTTCAAAAACGTCATCTGGGCTTCTTCTTCAAAACTCACAGCTGGGCCTCTCCAAAAGCACTAAAAGATCTACCCATTATCTGGGCTTTTTCCTGAATAGAAACCAAGGTTTCTTCATCCCATTTAAACCAAAAGTTTTTTCTTTAACCCATTAAAAACCAAAAGGCTTTGCTCCCTTTAAAAACCAAAATTTTTCCTCATCCCATAAAAAACCAAATTTCTTTTCCAAAATTCCCAAGAAACACAAAGCTCTTTGCTCCCTTTAAAAAACCAAAAGTTTCCAAATGTCTCCCGCCAAAACCAAACTTTTCCCTAAAAGTCCAATCCCATTAAAAACCAAATTTTCTTGTATAGAATCTAGTAGATAGTTTCTTAGTTAAATCTTTTGTTTCTTTTGTATATATTTTGCTAATCCAATGTGACTCTTAACTGAAATATGCTGGATTTTTGCGTTGAATAACGGAGTTCTAATTTTGCTTTAGCCGTCAAATCGGGTATTCTCTTTCCTTTTTCTCTACTCAACATAATCCTCTTCGTATGTTATAATTCTTTTCATATTTTGAAACATTGAGGATAATGTTTAGTTTAGGTTTGGGGGTGAAAAGTAGATACTTTGATAATATGCCATAATTGAAAACAAGAACTCCTTCTTTTTGAAAAAATTAAAAAAAAAAAAAAAATCATAAAAATGGAGCTCATTTACCTTGAAATGTTGACTCTTGTGCAAATATGTAAATTTTAGGAGTCTTAGTCTAGATATTTAGGCACCCTGATTCTAGCACAATTCACATGTGATAAGAAACTTGCACGCGCACGATCTACCAATACATGTATAGCCTTGATCTTCAAGGTGTTTGATAGGAAGTTAGATTGCCAATCACTTTAGAATACTGAATGAAACTTGACTAGCTTGTTCTTTGGTTGGCTGGGATAGAAGTTGGAGGATACGTTAAGAAAAGCAACCATAGAATTTGACCGGATGCATTCGATAAGGGCCACCTCTTGCTAAGAGTCATGTAATTATGTTTTTCTTTTTGTTCATGTATCAAAAGTGTCACTATGTTGTAAAGTTCAAAGTTATTTCTTACAAAAAAAAAAAAAATAAATAAAAAAAATAAAAAAAAATCAAGTATTTATTCCATGTTTTGTCATGTTAAAGACAATAGTTCTCTCTTGTTCCAAAAATAAAAGAGAGTAATCAATGTAAATAAGAGTCATGTAAAGAGTCATCTTTTTGTTGTAAATAGTCTTGTAATAAGCAAGGAGGGTGCAGCCATCGATGTATAACGCGGGTAAACTGAAATATCACCAACTCATTGGGTGAACATTCACAATTCTCGTAAAGCCGGACAGCTAGCTTGGCTTAGAATTCGGTTCTTAGCCTAAAAACTATCTCTTGGTGGTTAGTAGTCATAACTTCAGGTCATTCTAGAAACATGTGTGGATACACTTTACACTCTTATCACATGTCTTTATTTGTTATCAGTGCTAGGATTGTGCCTTAGATAGCTAGATTGACATCTCCATTTTGTTGTGAGCTTAAACTGTCTTGCACATGTCACATTTCATGGAATATGAGCTTATATTTTGTCCTAGAACTTTGTAGGTACGTTCTAAGCAAACCTTCACGAGACTTCACTCGTCCATTAGGGACACTTAGTGGTTTAGAAGGCTTAGTGCATGCGCTAAATGCATTCGAGAGACCAGCGACAGTGGTATAGGTAGGATTTCCTTAGTTTTGTTTTACTTGAGGACAAGTAAAATTCAGGTTTGGGGGTATTTGATGAGTGCTAAAAAGTGCATATTTCTATATATTTTTCTTGGCATTTAACTCATCTTCTGTGCATTAATTCTACATTTTATCCCATATTCTGTATTTTCATTGTTTTCAAGAATAAATATTTTTATTAATTAATTTTGTATTTTTAGGTACTAAATAAAACTTGGATGAATTGTTGAGCGAAAAGAGCAAAGAAACGGTCAAGACTCCCGCAGGAAGGCAGCAAAGAATGATGTTTGCAAGAGCCGGATAAACTAGAAGTGGGCTTGAAGAGGAAGAATTGTTCTTAAAGAAGATATGGGCTTGGCATACCCAAGGCCCAAAACCCTTACCCAAATCCATTTCCAATATCCATACCCATTTCCATGAGAACCGTCAGATAGGATCCATCACATCATCCTACGGTCGTCTCATCATCGTGCATCAAACTCTGAAGTTCCTGTCAAACATCATAGTACCTAACCCCATCTGGAACCGTTAGCTTCGTTGTATCTCGCAATCCAACGGTCGCTACAAGCTGTTTCCCTTCTTGTCGTTCGATTCGTTTCAGATGTGGTCATCCAACGCTCTCGTCTTGCTGGACATCAAGATTGCTGATCCCGCCCAACACCGGAGCACACCCAACACATATAACCCAAAAACCTAACCCTAAATCGCTCATTCTCTTCTCCCCTTATCTTCATTCTCTTCTCCCCTTCTCTTTATTCTCTTCTCCCGCCTCTGCAGACACCATGTCTGCCGTACCACCACCTTCTCCACCATGTCCGCCACCACCTACTCTGCCACAACCAAACCACCAACTCCACCTGCTCGAACATCATCACCCCCTCTTTCTAGCCCCCTATTTGATTGATATTTCTTCTCACCTTTCTCTGAAACCCTAGAAGAAAAATCAATCGATTAGGCGAGTCTAGAGTAGCAATTGACACATGGGAATGGAGCAAAGGACCAAGGGGAAGAATGGGTCGAAGACAAACTCGTCAAATCACATCAATATGGGTAAGAATTACCAAACCCTAAATTTTCTGATTTGGGGGAATTTATTAAAGAACCCTAATGTTCTGTTAGGGAGAGCATTAGAGAAGATATGGGTCTGTTTTATACTGTCAAATTAGGTAGAAATAATTTACCTAATTTCTGTTTAAATTGGGTATATTTTTGGGGAAGAACCCTAATTTTGTAATTTGGGGGAAAACCCAAATTGGGTCTGTGGGTATAAATTGAGACTGTGGGTATGTTTTAATGGGCATGCCTGGATTAGCCAGAGCATCAGTAGAATAGTTTAGTTTTGTTATTTCCATGAACTGTAACTTTGAGGGTTATCAATCTTTTCAATTCCATGATTCTCAATTCAAATGCATTGTTAATTTTAGCTGTTCTGAACTCCAACATGTATTTAATTTGAGTGTGTGATTGTTACAATTTATATCAAGCTCCTGCTCATGTTTATGTTATGTTATGTTCTTATGATTTGTTCTTAGGATAGTCTCATTCTAGTGCACTGTTGAATGATGTATTGCTAGGATAGTTATCTTGATGCCTGTTTTGCTTGAGCAATGGGAAGTAATCAGTGCTCTGGTATGCCTGTGATTGACTGTGCTGTCAAAAGACAGTCAATACTAGGGGCATATCAGTGAGCAAGCTGATTTTCCTCCCATTCTAATATATGCTCAAGGTCTTCAACTCAACCTAGAATTGCATTGCTTGATTAGGACACAAGGTGGAAATCAGTGCTCAAACTCCTCCCTGCCCTTGGCTTACAGCCTTGGTTCTTAACTGTTTTGCCATATTGCTTTGCTGTTTTGGTTCTTAAATTTCATGTCATTTGCTTTGCTTTGTTAACTGTTTTCCCATCTTTGCCTTGCTCACTGCCATAGTGCTTTGCACCCATTGATAGCTTAGGAATGCTTCAATACACCCCAAGTCCCTGTGGAATGACCCTGTTCTTGCACACAAGCTACAACTGACCCTGTGCACTTGCAGGTATCACTGTAGGCATCCATTTATTGTCTTATTTTCACATCTTTAAATGCCTACCAAGTTTTTGGCGCCGCTGCCGGGGACTCGGGTTTGTTTCTCTAGTAGTTTTATTAGCTATTTTTGCATTTCACTGCATAGCATTTGCATCTGCATCTGCTTCACTTCATTTGCTGTTGGACCTGCTGTTCTGAACCAGTTTTTCCTCTGCTGGGACGCCACCAAGGAAAAGAACCAAAGCCCAACTGGGTTTTTGCAACAATATCAGAGCAGCTGGGCTGTGCTAACAAGGTAAGCCTAAACCCATTAAGAGAACCCAACCTGTGGGCTTCCAATTTTTAATTGTGGGCTTGTAATAATTAACCCAATTTTTGGGCTTTTTATTTTCTGTTGGGTTTGTAATTAATTATATTTGGGATTGTATTTAATTTTTGTGGGCTTGTTTAAATTCTTTCATTGGACTTGTATTTTGTATTCTGGGTTTTTAAACCCAGCTGAGCTTGTAACCGATCACGCTAGGTTAACTCGTTAGTGGGCCGAGTACCCAAATTCTAGGCCGAGATTTTGGACTCAGTTTCACCAAATGTTTTCAAAAACGCAGCTGGGCTTCGCAAAACCCAACGGTGGGCTTGGTCTCCTTATCCCATTAAAAACCAAATTTTTTTCTCCCATAAAAACCAAAGTTTTCCAAATGTTTCCCTAAAAACCAAAATTTTTCTTTTTCCCATCAAAACCAAATGTCTCCCGACAAAACCAAATTTTCCCCAAAAAGTCCAATCCCATTAAAAAACCAAATTTTCTTGTACATAATCCAGTAGATAAAATTTCTTAAAACCCTTTTGTTCCTTTTGTATATATTTTGCTAATCCACTATGATCTCGGCTGACATATGTTGGATTCTTGCCTTGAATAACGGAGTTCTAATATTGCTTTCGCCGAAATCGGGTATTCTCTTTCCTTTTTATCTACTCAACATGATCCTCTTCATATGTTGTATTATAATTTTGTTCATATTTTGAAACATTGAGGACAATTTTTAGTTTAGGTTTGGGGGTATAGAGTAGATACCACGATAACATGTTATAATTGAAAACAGAACTCCCTCTTTTTGAAAAAATTAAAAATTCCGAAAAAATTAAAAAAATCATAAAAATGGAGCTCATTTACCTTGAAATGTTGACTCTTGTGCATATATGTAATTTTTAGGAGTCTTAGTCTAGATATTTAGGCACCCTGATTCTAGCACAATTCACATAGTGATAAGAAACTTGCACGCGCACGATCTACCAATACATGTATATCCTCGATCTTCAAGGTGTTTGATAGGAAGTTAGATTGCCAATCACTTTAGAATACTGAATGAGACTTGACTAGCTTGTTCTTTGGTTGGCTGGGATAGAAGTTGGAGGATACGTTAAGAAAAGCAACCATAGAATTTGACCGGATGCATTCGATAAGGGCCACCTCTTGCTAAGAGTCATGTAATTATGTTTTTCTTTTTGTTCATGTATCAAAAGTGTCACTATGTTGTAAAGTTCAAAGTTATTTCTTACAAAAAAAAAAAAAAAAAAAAAAATCAAGTATTTATTCCATGTTTTGTCATGTTAAAGACAATAGTTCTCTCTTGTTCCAAAAATAAAAGAGAGTAATCAATGTAAATAAGAGTCATGTAAAGAGTCATCTTTTTGTTATAAATAGTCTTGTAATAAGCAAGGAGGGTGCAGCCATCGATGTATAACGCGGGTAAACTGAAATATCACCAACTCATTGGGTGAACATTCACAATTCTCGTAAAGCCGGACAGCTAGCTTGGCTTAGAATTCGGTTCTTAGCCTAAAAACTATCTCTTGGTGATTAGTAGTCATAACTTCAGGTCATTCTAGAAACATGTGTAGATACACTTTACACTCTTATCACGTGTCTTTAGTTGTTATCAGTGCTAGGATTGGGCCTTAGATAGCTAGATTGACATCTCCATTTTGCTGTGAGCTTCTACTGTCTTGTACATGTCACATTTGATGGAATCTGAGCTTATATTTTGTCCTAAAACTTTGTAGGTACGTTCTAAGCAAACCTTCACGAGACTTCACTCGTCCACTAGGGACACTTAGTGGTTTAAAAGGCTTAGTGCATATGCTAAATGCATTCGAGAGACCAGCGACAGTGGTATAGGTAGGATTTCCTTAGTTTTGTTTTACTTGAGGACAAGTAAAATTCAGGTTTGGGGGTATTTGATGAGTGCTAAAAAGTGCATATTTCTATATATTTTTCTTGGCATTTAACTCATCTTATGTGCATTAATTCTACATTTTATCCCATATTCTGTATTTTCATTGTTTTCAAGAATAAATATTTTTATTAATTAATTTTGTATTTTTAGGTACTAAATAAAGCTTGGATGAATTGTTGAGCGAAAAGAGCAAAGAAACGGTCAAGACTCCCGCAGGAAGGCAGCAAAGAATGATGTTTGCAAGAGCCGGATAAACTAGAAGTGGGCTTGAAGAGGAAGAATTGTTCTTAAAGAAGATATGGGCTTGGCATACCCAAGGCCCAAAACCCTTACCCAAATCCATTTCCAATATCCATACCCATTTCCATGAGAACCGTCAGATAGGATCCATCACATCATCCTACGGTCGTCTCATCATCGTGCATCAAACTCTGAAGTTCCTGTCAAACATCATAGTACCTAACCCCATCTGGAACCGTTAGCTTCGTTGTATCTCGCAATCCAACGGTCGCTACAAGCTGTTTCCCTTCTTGTCGTTCGATTCGTTTCAGATGTGGTCATCCAACGCTCTCGTCTTGCTGGACATCAAGATTGCTGATCCCGCCCAACACCGGAGCACACCCAACACATATAACCCAAAAACCTAACCCTAAATCTCTCATTCTCTTCTCCCCTTCTCTTTATTCTCTTCTCCCGCCTCTGCAGACACCATGTCTGCCGTACCACCACCTTCTCCACCATGTCCGCCACCACCTACTCTGCCACAACCAAACCACCAACTCCACCTGCTCGAACATCATCACCCCCTCTTTCTAGCCCCCTATTTGATTGATATTTCTTCTCACCTTTCTCTGAAACCCTAGAAGAAAAATCAATCGATTAGGCGAGTCTAGAGTAGCAATTGACACATGGGAATGGAGCAAAGGACCAAGGGGAAGAATGGGTCGAAGACAAACTCGTCAAATCACATCAATATGGGTAAGAATTACCAAACCCTAAATTTTCTGATTTGGGGGAATATATTAAAGAACCCTAATGTTCTGTTAGGGAGAGCATTAGAGAAGATATGGGTCTGTTTTGTACTGTCAAATTAGGTAGAAATAATTTACCTAATTTCTGTTTAAATTGGGGATATTTTTGGGGAAGAACCCTAATTTTGTAATTTGGGGGAAACCCAAATTGGGTCTGTGGGTATAAATTGAGACTGCGGGTATGTTTTAAGAGGGAGGCCTGGATTAGCCAGAGCACCACCAAGAGGCCTGGAATAGCCAGGACCTCAACTGTTAATGTTGTTTCAATTTCAGTTCAAGTTCAGTTCAATGTTTTAAACAATTTCAATTCCATTGTCATTTAATTTCATTATGTTCTAACTCCATTTGCTAGGGGTTAGATGATACTCTTGAATTGTAAGCTAGGATAGTCCTTGTTCATGTCACTGTTCTTGTAGTGCTGAAACTAAGTAGGATTGATAATTAGCTAGTTGAGTGAATGCACCTGTGATCAGCTGTGCTGTAAGAAGACAGCTGATTCTAGGGGTGTAAGAGTGAGAGTAGCTAAGGATTCAGTCCATTTGAAGGGCTATGCTTAATTGAAGTAGGGAAGTTAGTAAACTTAGTGATCAAATGCACCTGTGATTGAGTGTGCTGTAAGAAGACACTCAATGCTAGGGGTGAACTAGAGAACTTAGGGGATTAACCTTCCACTAATGCGGATTGCTAGATGACTGGTTGAGCAAACAAGCCTGTGATCAGCTGTACTGTGAGAAGACAGTTGATGCTAGGGGTAAGTTAGTAAGATTAGTTAAGTAAATCATCCACAATCTTCCCTGAGATGAAACAAGAACATGATTGATTAGGATCTGCCTTAGTTTAGGATCAAGAAGTGGATTCAAAATCCCTAGCATGTTCCTGTTTACTTGCTTTACATTCTGCTGTTTTTCAGTTCAGTCACTGCCATCATCTCAAGTGTGTTTTAACACAACCAAGACTCTTTGTTACAACTCAGTTTTAGTGAAACCTTAAGCTTCAACTACACACACCTTGTCCCTGTGGATTCGACCCGTATTTGCACAAGCTACAACCGACACCGTGCACTTGCGGTTATAACATGTAGGCTTCCTCTTGCTCTTATTTTCTGTCCCCTTTCAAAGCCTACCACCAAGCTGCTCAGTCGGATACTCATTGTATTGGCTACTATAATACCAGTTTGACATCCTAACTTCAAGGGAATTATAAAAAAGCACAAAGAAGGCTGACTCGACCACAACAAGCCTATTTTATCTAGCAAACAAAAAGCATGATGGCTCCATTTAGATTGTTTCTAGACCATCTTCTATTCTTTCGAAAAGGAATTCATTACAATCTGAGCAAACCCCTCTGGAATCAATTTGAGTTAAAGTAAGTTGAATAGAGACGAGGGAAGCTGTGTGGAGATTTGATACCCAAGGCCTCACCGGCATTACAAGGCGGCGTATTCAACTCACAAAAACCATCATGAACTTCAAAGTATTCTCAAAAGAGTAACCCATATTTTTCGAACGACTTTTCAATTAAGCTCGTTACTCTATCGGTCTCGTTATAGTCCAAATATTAAGGATTAGGTTCGCGTAGGTTACGTGTTCCTAAGGCGGGCAAGAAGTAAACGGTGATGAAATCCGAGTCCTTATCTTGATTTGGCCAGGCCTTGCCCTTTACTAGAAAATTAAATCCGATTTCAGGTCCTCAACATATATGCATACAAAATCATCCAGTAAACCCGCTGACATGGGATTCGCGGGTGTTTAGAATTCTTACCTCCCGTTCCAGACGGGGGATGAACCATTGAGGTCGACTCGGGCCACCGACTCCAATGTCAGTGTACGAACCCGAGGGGCCGAGACGATATCGTAATCGTCGTCCTTCTCTGCACACAGTTTATATTTAAACTAGCCTTCCGTAGGGTTTAAAAATAATCTCCCAAAGTTTAAAGTCCAAAGTCCAAAAATAAAGTGCAAAAGAAAAGGAAAGTCTAAAAAAATAAAATAAAAATGTCTCTCTTTTTTTTCATCTCTTTTTTTATAAAATAAAAAAAATATTCTTCTTTCGCTCCTTTCGCTTTTCCTTTTACTCCAAGTCTTTAAGTATTCACCAAAAGCTTTGGCAAAATTTTCTTTCGCTCCAAATTTCAAATTTTGTAAGGAAAAGACAAAAACCCAAAAACGTAAAGATGAATAATAAAAACAAATAAAAATCTAAAAAAGAAAAAAAAAATCTAAAAACTCTAGCCTAAAGACAAGCCCGCGTCGGCGGCGCCAAAAATTGATGGTTTTTTTTTCAAAGTTGTTGTAATAATAGGTTCCTTGAGGCTTGTGAAAGCAAAAGATTCTAGACTTAAAAAAATTTCATTGTAAAGAAAACTTAGATCAAAATTTGATTTCAAGATATTAGGAATAACCAAGACACTGATTCCACTATTACACATAAATAAATTATGATAAATAATCCAAAACTCTAATTATCTTTTAAGTCCATTATTTCTTAATTCACATATAATCAGGAAAATTCTCAAATATTAATTATATCCCTAAGCATAGATTATCTAAAAAAAGTATAACCTATCAAATTGAATCACAACTAATGAAGAAAATTATGCAAACAATTAAAAACTTTGCAAAGGCAGTGATTGAGTGAATTATAAATTATAAATTAGAGAAAATAAATAATTACCAATTATTCATGCATAAATAGCTTCCTCATTGCCTTGGTCACGTGAGAATTAGCTCATCATCATGTTGGAAACACGGTCAAAATTCATTTTTGTTGCTCAAAGGAGGTGTACAAATGATGAAATGGAGAATAACTATTAAAAACCGAGTTTGTAACACTTATATTTGTTACAAACCGAACTGTTACAGAGAACGATAAATGATAACTGTCACAGAGAATGTAGCTCTACGACCCCCGCCTCTGTGTCGTTCTCATTGTTGGAAAACGACTGTCTTGGATGGTCTGTTCTTCGTGTTCTTCAGATATGCAGCAGAAGAAAAGAATTTTCCTGACATGATCATTGCGGAACATATATTTCATATATCCACCCCAGGAGTGCAATGGAGTTTGGTAAACTTTGAAATCCACTAGAGAGGTTAGATACTCATTCTTCTGGAGTCAGAACCTTATTACACATTCTGGAGAAGATCGATGGTACTGTTGGGTGGCTACATGCGCAAAAGAAAAAAAAACACATACCTTGAGTTAACCTGGCTCGCCTTGTTGCTGATTATAACTATTAGAGATTGCTTTGTTACCGCTGACGCTGGCTCTACCACCACTAACAAAGAAAATCATTCATACCGAGCTAAATGTACAAGTTTGATCAACTACTCATGGATATTACACTCACAACTAAAATACGAAGACAAAAGGAACTTACCTTTCCACTGACGATTGGCACGCTTGTGATCGAGTTGCTGACAGTGACGAAGAGGAGTCGTCCGCTGCAGACTAAAGCACGGAGTCGGACGAGCAACGAAAAACAGAAGAGGGTTGATACCCCTTTTCATACGAACAGAGTTTCCAGAGTTTGAACAGAAGAAGGATTCCTTCTTGCTCCATGAACGGGAATAGATGGCTGGGCGCACCGCACTCATACCCCATACCTGAGCTAGCAACACGCTACTATGAAAGCCACTGGCCGCGCCATCCCATTGCTGAAGGTCGATTTGGATTTCCCTGGTAATATCTACCTGCCTCGTCTTTTCAATTTTATTTTTCGTCTTTCACTATCTAGTGCTTACCCCGCAACAATGTCACTGTTACGTGCTAATCAGGGGACTTAATGTTGATGGTGGTTTTTAGCTTAGGGAGAAAACTGTAAAAGTATGTCTACCTGACCCGGCATCATAAGTAGTAGACCTTGATATATCTATATTCCACGGGGAATTTGAAGAATATGTCAGAATATGATGAGTGCCTATGTCTTTCTTCATATTATATTGAAACTCAAGCTCCTAGATGAATTGTTCACTAGTATAGAGCCTAATGAGTGTTTCAACTCCTAGATGCATTACTCATTAATGCCGGAGCCCGCCTAGTATCCTATGCTATGTTCCCCAGCTGAACCCTCAATGTTGGCATGACATGACGATTAATATTCACTCGCAGCGGAGTATCATGAATCTCCCGAAGTGTCTGTATTGAGACCTGCATGAAAGTACTCACATAGGCTGCAACGCTATCTGACAAAAAGATCTTCGTGTCGACGCACCTTTTAGTTAAAATTTACCTCGATCAAACGTGTTTAAATTCCTTAAGGAAAATCTAAACTATCCATATCAGTCTCAAAAAATAATCGCGGCCACACAATTTGGCCATGCAATCCAACAAGCCTAGCTTACTCCTAGCGGAATTAGGCGATCATCATGATGACCGCCGGTGGGCTCACTAACCCCCGGCGGAACGAATTCCATCTAGTACACCCACAAGCGCTTCGAACGCTAACCCTAATATGAGTGATCGCGCTATTTGAAAAATAATCTCAAACGAGCTATGACCAGAAAAAATGATCTCAAAAACATCATGATCGTCTAACTTAGCTAGCCTAGTTGGATGGTTGAGATCTTCTTTTGAATGATCAAAGAGGCGCCAGCGTACCCACCGACGGCCCAACTTCTCCCTTGGTCGATCGACCTGCCCGCAGCAAGTCCATAGGGCGTCAAATCGTTTTCCCAAACTAAGGCGAACGCGCTATTCCAAAACCCTAATTTGGGTTGCGGCAACATACAACTGTCGCAAATCATCACATCCGTCCAACTTAGCCAGCCAAGTTGGACGGCTTAGATCGTGTTTTGGACGGTCAAGGAGGTGCTAACGAGTTCACCGGCGTCCCAACTCCATTCCCGGTTGACCGACTTGCTCATGGCAAGCCAATGGCACATCGAATCGTTCGATCGAACTAGAGTAGACGCGGCCGCTTTGAAACCCTAGTTCGTGTTTGCGGCAGTATGTCATTGTCGCAAATTGATCATGACCGCCCATCTTTTCCAGCTGAGTCGAATGGCTTAGATATAATTTTAAATGGCCTCAGAGATGTCAGCGTGCTCACTAGCGGCTCGTCTTTGCATATGGCTAATCGGACTGTTCAAATCAACGCTCAGCACTCTGAATCGATTAGCCAAACTAGGGTTGGCCACACAGCTTCCAAACCCTAAAATAAAATCAACGACAGCAAGTAGCTGCCGCAAAACCATATCGTCCGTCCAACTTCGCTAGCTTGGTCGGACAGCTTAGATCGGATACTAGATGATCGATAGGGTGATGCTATGATCACCGGACACCCCCCTTTCGTAAGGAGCAATCGTCCGAGCTATAGCTCGCCCATGTGATCCCCAATCGATCGCCCGAAAGTGGCCGGTCATACTCCTATTTTAAGACGAATAAATCGCGACTAATTTAGACAAGCTCTAAAAACAACGATGCTCCATGCACATCGATTATTTGGAGCTTCTCGTTTAAAGGCGATGCTTTACATGCATCGAATACATACGATATTTCATGAATATCGGCTTCACAAATAACTTAGTTATTTAACCTAAAGCGCTACGTGATGCTTTCAGTGGCAAGTCCCACGACTTGACCCATTTACTCGAGATATCAAACATGTCACAAACTAGGGGATGCTCATTGGGGTATTGGTCTGGCGGTTTACATCGTGCGACGTGCAACGCGCCCACTACGAGAAAGTGTCAAGAAATGACGGACGGTTAACAACAATGAAAGTAGTGGGCGAAAGTGTGACTAATCTTTCTTCATAATGGAAACGTGATGATCACCACCTCTTACACAACCCCACTACTCCACTACTTAATCTCCTCCATTTCCTATGTGATCAGGGTGCGCTCAACGACTTGTATAAATAGGTTTTCAACCTATTTCGACAACAACACAAGTGTGATCAACACAAGTATTCAGAAAACACCAAGAACTGATAGCTTACATTCTGCAAGCCAGTTCTACATTCTGATGCAAGTCATAAAACAACCACACCTTCATAATTCAACATTCTGATCTCAAACACCTTCTTCGCTTCCCTCCCTAAGATCAACCCTTCTCCTTCACTTTGTGACCGAATTGAATCTGGAACGACCATTTCTTGGTTTAGGCCAGAGTCTTACAAATTGATCTCTCAAATCTAAAAGTACTCCCGTACAGTGCATTTGTTTAGGGTTTGAATTCGTTTCTCATCAACACATCCCAAATTTACCAAAAACAACAGAATCAGTTTTTACCCCAAAACAACCTTTCTCATCAGGCTCTAATTATTCTCAAAAAATAACTTAGACCTTTCACCTTTAAACAAGACACATACTAGGTTAATTAACTAGTAATTCTTGTTAACGCATTCGGTTAGACTTGAATAACCGAAACCTTCACATTTGATAAGTCTAACTAAGTTCCGAAAAACTTAGTTTCTCTTATCCGAAAATCACTTTGACTAAACAAATGATCCCAAAAAACTTTTGTTAAGCCATAAACAATCCATACAAACCAAATAAATCAACTTGCATAATCATTTATCTTAACCGGAAGCAATTGAAACAAACATAGACATTATAGCACCGCAATTGCACCGAAATTTTGTAAGCCTAAAAAATTGATACCAAACAATAACGAAAGATAACAATAGTTTTTCTTAACCGGAAAAAATTGAATCACAATCAAACATCCATACACAAATAATGGAATAAACATCAATTGTACCGAAATTTGGTTAAGCAAAAGCAATAAGGATATGAAATAAAATCATGCTTTTCTTAAACAGGAAAACGATTAACTAACAACATTGTTACCTCAAATTTCGCATCCCCTTCTCCCCTTAAGATATGTCATTAAGCGCAAGTTCACTTAGAACTCTCCCCCATTGTGTTATCATCCTCTCGCCAAAACAAAAGAACAACAACAAAGAGCAACCTTTACCAGAGAAAGGTTGGAAACCGATTTTAACTATGTGATGCAAAAATTGAAACCTCGAAACACATATGCTTTTATGCTAAACCAAAAGATTCAACATATTGTGACTTTTTCATATATTGTTTCGACAGGAACCCCCCATGATCCTTTGATAAAGCTTACCAACATGGGCTAGAACTTAATCCCGCTAAATAAAAAAAGTCTCCCAAACCATAAGAATTCACACATTATGAGATAGAATATCAAGGTAATAAAACCGAAATCACACATCCCATAAACATACATAGCAATAAGATTAAGCATTCAAGCACAGGCTATGTAATTTAAACCAAGAGAGCACAGATAGACTGCATTGAAAGAATAAAACATTTTACTTTTACACAAAGGTTCTTAACAGGCATACAATATTAAAGATTGTTCACCAGACATGCCTACAGTAATATACATAATATTATACAATAACAGTTGTAGAGACTAATCCGAGATGTCCATGTCAGTATCTTCTTCCGAAGAAGTATATTGATACTTGTCTGAGATGCCACTCAAGGCTTCAGTAAGATCTGGATATATGTTTGTAGCATTATCAATTAGATCGACAATGCAGTCATTCTTCCTGTGTAGTCTTCTATTACGAGTTTGTGAGTCTCCTTCAACTCTTATAGGAGGAGGAGCATTGAACACTTGTTCTATCATTTTGTTGAGAATTCGTTCTCCTAATTTCTTCGGAACTTTTTCCCTGGTGTTTGGACAGAAAATTCCAAAAGAGCTGCATATTCTTGTAATCAAACAAGCAAAACCAGGTGTTCTTCTTTTACCTCTTCTGTTAGAGCATAGCTCGGTTGAACCCACCAAGCGTTGGTATATCAAGTTTGGTTGTCATATTTTAGTGAGCCAAAACTCATTTAAGAGTCGCTTGATTATGTACTAGAGTCAACTTCGTATAGGTTAGCTTGGAAGTGAAAAAGCGGGGGTCTAACAACACCACCCAATATTTCGCTTAGCAATCTGTATGGACTAACTCCGAAATACTTTGCTAGAGAATCAACTAGACAGTCAGACTCAATCTAGATAAAAGTATCTCAAGGAGTTAATATCTCTCTCGTTTTTGATATTACTCAAGCTAATAGAAATCACCGAGTCCTAATAAAACACAAGGAATACTTGGACGGTACCAAAGACCAATGTCCAAGGATCAATCAATATCAATCAACAACCAAAGGTCAGATTTACAATTGATGATCTTTAACGCACAACCTGTATTATTTCAATTGTATAAAAAATATAATGCGGAAAAGAAATAACACAGACACCAGAAGTTTTGTTAACGAGGAAACCGCAAATGCGGATAAACCCCGGGACCTAGTCCAGATTGAATACACACTGTATTAAGCCGCTACAGACACTATCCTACTCCAAGCTAACTTCGGACTGGACTATAGTTGAACCCCAATCAGTCTCCCACTAATTAAAGGTACAGTTGTACTCCATACGCCTCTGATCCCAGCAGGACATTACGCACTTGATTCCCTTAGTTGATCTCACCCACAACTAAGAGTTGCTGCAACCCAAAATCGCAGACTTGATAATAAACAAATCTGTCTCACATAGAAAATTCTATCAAAGGATAAATCTGTCTCCCACAGAAGAACCCTAGGTTTTTGTTCCGTCTTATGATATGAAATCAAAGTGAACATGAACCAATTGATAATCCGGTCTTATATTCCCGAAGAACAGCCTAGATTAATCAATTACCTCTCAACAGTCTTACTTGTATAAACAAGAGGACGTCGAGGAATCACAAACAGTGAGACGAAGATGTTTGTGACTTCTTTATCTTTCCTATCGGAGAACTCTCAAGATCTCAAGCCAATCAATAAGATTGTACTCATACGATAGAAGATGCAAAATCAGATCACACAACTACAATAAAAGTAGTATCGGTCTGGCTTCATAATCTGAATGAAGTCTTTAAGTCGTTAACCTGGTTTTAGAGAAGAAAACCAAAGGTTAGAGGAGAATCAAATCTAGCGAGCACACTAGTATCACACAGACGTATGGGTATTATTTTTGCCCAATGCTAGATGTCTCTTTATATAGTCTTCAAATCATGGCTTTGCCTTAGGTACAAAGCAATCAATATTCACCGTTATATGAAAACCTGATTTAGATTCAAGCTAATGTTTCTCAACCTTTAGATCGAAAACTTATCTTGTCACACACACTTGAGATATACGTTTACTGGGTTTGTGAAAACCGTTCCCAAACGTGTACGTGTATGTTGGTTCAACATAGTAACCCAAAAGGTTAACCATATGAGCATTTCATATTAAACTTGTTCTTCTTCACCATAACTAGTTCAATTGGCTCAAATGAACTAGTTAGAGAGTTGTTCAATTGCTATGAGATCTTATGGAACTACACAAGACACAATTGAAACAAAGATGATTCGATTCGATTGAACCGGCTCATGAACTTTATAGCCACGGTTCCCATAATGCATTCCTTAGTAATTTAAGTTTCATGTTCAGGGCACATCTTTAGATCATAACCCACTCAAGTTCGCAAAAAAGTTCGCGGACTTAAGGCAACCGGCAGAGTTTTCCAAATTCAGCAGAAAATCTCGGCAAAGAGACTTCCGCCAGTTCGCGGACTAGGTACGCGGACCAAACACGCAAACGAGTTTTTAGAAATCCCCGCAGAAATTCTCGGTAAGAGAACTTCCGTCATTTCGCTGACTGATTTCGCAAACTGAGTTCGCGGACTTGGGAAAGCCAATTCCTCCAGTTTCTTTCAATCAACAAAGTTCACAAACTTCAGATTAAGGAATAGGACTTATGCACATATATGTTACCACACAATGCTTATATCCATCATTGGTTATATTGACCTAAACTCTCATTCCAATTATTGAAACATTCTTAGAGGACGTTATATAGTTGTTACACTATTTCTCGTCAAAGCGATTTTCAAAGAGATTGAAACATTATGGCTTTCGTCATTTGGTGAAGATAAACCTGATCAAAGCGAAACGCTTTACCAACACATGATTTCGAGATATAGATAGGCGAGATATACTCGGTTTGAAATATCAAATGTGTATGATCCAGTCTATATAGCATACGAATTTTGTCTCATAAGAAGTAGGAGATAGAATAGATAGACTTTTGAGTGATAGATAAGTTCAAGTCTCCACATACCTTTTTGTTGATGAAGTTCCACGGTTCCTTGAGTAGATCTTCGTCGTTGTATGATGTATCTCCATTAAGTCCTTGAGCTCAACTACACTTTTTTGTCCTAGTACGAGACTTAGCTATGTAGACTAGAAATCAAGACTCATAGTTTTGATCACTAACATTGACAAACATGCTTGATATAGCAACGCATGCGAGGTCGACCGAGCTATGCTCTAACAGAAAGTATTAGGATATAAGACATTACAAGTATTGCGAAGACTTGAATAAGTGAAGAAGTAAGGAGCTACAACGAAAACATCATCCTTCCACTTGAGGTTAGTGATATTTGACTTGAACTTTTTCATTCCCTAAACATATCTTTCAAGTCGTGCATTGAAAACAAAACTGCGAAGCATGAGTGATTATACTCTAGTTAGACATAGTATTAAGGAATACAATACGAGGTTTATTGCTTAACCAATAAACTTTGTAGATAAGACATTGACATAATCGTTTGAATGATATTGTGATTATGTATGGGTATAAGGTGAAGATTTCATCCTATGAAACAATGTTTTACATTTGTTTTAAGCAAGTAAATTCATGAACTTATTTTGTGAATCGAAAGAGAAATCGCCAGGCATTATTGTTATTGTTATTCATTGCATATCTTTTGAACAACCAATATGTGTGATTAGTATAACCAATCATGACTTGTTTATGTTCTTGGTAAAACTATTCACAAAGTCCTGACTTTTGTATTGGTATGACTTTTATTAGTGATACCGATCTTAAGTAATCACCTGATATGATATGATCGATTTTGTGTTATTGGTATGACCGACTATGGGTAAAGGGGAACTGATCCTAGTAAGAGGTGCAACCTATCACAAAGGGGAATCGATCCTTGTGTGAGGTGCAACAAGTTTTTAGCAGAAAAGGGAACCGATCCTATGGAAATTTCTTCTCAACCAAAATCTTCCACGGTTGACAAAAGTGAAGTATCTCTACCAACTGCCGATGACGAAAAGAGGAAATTTTGTCAATCTCCAAAGCAAGCACATATACTTTCAGGTAACACTAAACATAACTTTTTCCACTCTACTAAACATTGCTTTTATTGTGGAAAACCAGGTCACTTGCAAAGGAATTGCAGATTTCTTAAACGAGATAAATCCAGATCTGATTCTGTTAAGATGACAAGGTATGATGTTCCAAACAGGAGAAAAACTGAGTCTCATAATATCACTTCTTCTAGTATTCCCCCCAAGAAGTTCCATAATTATATTGGGGAGAAAAAGAAATACGTTGCTCCAAAAGCTGCTCAGAAATGGGTACCAAAGAAGATCAACAAAGCAACGAGTGTTATTAAGAAGGATCTCCCATACAATAGTTCGACAAGGGATAACATCTTAAAAAGGTATGGAACAATTATCGAAAGTTTCAAGGAAGTTGTTAAATTCCTATAGTCCATGCATGATTTTGTTTCGAATACCTGTGGTGAGCAAGATTTTGTTCACCTCAACATAACCTGATTCTGTTGGAAGTGCATCCTCACCAAGAAGCCCTTGTAAATGCGGTGAGGATTGCAAAAGAATTGGGGCGCACATATTATGTTGGGTACTTTTTGAATATGTGGAACAATTTTTTTTCGAGCCGAGTTTATCTCGCTTATCTATTTCTCGAAATATGTGTTGGTAAGCTTTCTCTTTGGCCAAGTTCATCTTTACTAGTGACGAAAGTCATGTTAAGTTTCAATCACTTGAAAATGGCTTTGACGAGAAATGGTTTGTGAACAACAACTATATAACGTCCTCTAAGAATGTTTCAATGATTGAAATAAGAGTTTAGATTATATTACCATGGTTGGATATAAGAATTGTGTGGTAACTCATACATTTATAATTCCTTATTCCTTGAACCAAAGTATGCGTACTTTGCTGCTCAGGAAAACCGGAACTAGAGTCCGCGTACCCAGTCCGCGTACTGTCGGAGGTTCTCATCCCGAGAATTTCTGCTGGAGTTTGTGAATTGAAAACAAACTTATTCCGGGTACTTAAGTCCGCGTACCAGTCCACGAACTTAAGTTGGTTATTTTCTAAAAACGATTAATCGTGAACTTAAACTTATATACACTAAGGAATGCAAGTTTGCAAACCGTGGCTATAAAGTTCATGAATCGATTTGAGTGAATCAAATCGTTTTTGCTTTGATTGTGTCTTGTATACTTCTATAATATCTAAGCAATTGAAAAACTCTTTAACTAGTTCTCTCGAGTCATTTGAACTAGTTATGGTTAAGATGAATAAGGTTGATATGAAAGTGTTCATATGGATAAATACCACGTGTATGATTTTTAATTACCTAACTTGATTTGTGATTGAAATTCTTAAATATAACAGGTTAGAAGCATAAATCAAAGCCATTGGATGTTGGTTTTTATTGTCAAAGAGACTTTTTCATACACTTATGGTAACCATTCTTGGTATAAATCCTTGTGGAAAAGGTTATTCTTCCTTCTGAGTATATCAATTCTTGTTTATACAAGTTTGTATCTTAGAAAAGATTATCACAATACTTGATCTTCATGATTACATATTGTGTAATGTTACCATGAGATAATTCTATTTTTTTTAGTAACACGATCTCGTGAGAGAGTTTCAATGATTGGTCCTTCGCCAGTATTTCCTTGTGGGATTTCTAAAATCCAATATATAAATCCTTCTTCCTGGAGAAAGGTCACTCTTGTTGTTTTTTCGGGAATGACATTTTATGGGGGAGAGTTCTTAATTGAACTTGTGCTTAATTGCCAAATCTTTGTGGGGAGAAGCGGTTGTGGAACATTTAGGGGTTAACTTGTATTTTAATAAACTCCTTGATGAAGTCACTAAGTTTCGACTCTGTGATATCGTCTAAATAAAGTTGATATGTTTTCTTCTTTTGGTCATGAAGTGTCACCATGAAAATTTCACGAGGATCCCACTAGTTTTCGTACCTTTGCCAATTTATATTGACAAAAGGGGGGAGAATTAATGTGTACTTCACACTACAAATACATATGGTTTATGGATCATTATGTAAGGGGGAGTGGTTTTCATGTTGAGATGGAGTATTGACTAAGAGGGAGTGATACATATCACCGTAGTATTATTGTCAAAGTTGTGATACAATGAAACTTTGATGCCATGTAATAATACTATGATGGATCTTCAACAAGTACAGGATGATCACAGGCAGAGTTGAAGAACCAAGGAAATCAAGCATGTCGATTTTTCTTTTAATAAGTACAAGCCATATGTAAAATAGTTTTGTCACTAAAATTGACAAAGGGGGAGATTGTTAGAGCATTGCTCGGTTGAACCCACTAGCGTTGGTATGTCAAGTTAGTTGTCAATTTTGGTTGCCAAAATGCATTCTTGATTTAGTATACTAAAGATAGTTTCGGACTAGATTAGGTCTAAGAAGTTGAATCGAAGCTATCCTTAAAGGATGAAGATTGAAGACTATCAGAAGACAAGTACTTAATCAACAAAGGTATGTGATTGATTTCATTTGGATTCTTGTTCAATTCTACCTTTCTAATCTAGCGAGATAAATGCTCACTCTATGGAACAATTCCTATGACGGTAAATGTACATTTATGTATATATACTTGAGGTAATTTGATTCATGAATTCGGTGACAATAACCTTTATCCCTATAGAGGATCTCATGTTATAGTGAATGAGCTTACGAATTCAGCGAGCCAAGAATAACACAATTCCGAGTTATAACAATAAAATGATGAGTGATTTATCAAAGTAACAATTATAAGTTTTGTTGTAATTGTTACAGTTCATTAGTAGGAAACAATCCATGGACTGTTTGTAGCGATTCACGGACTTGGGCTCAATTACGTGACTAGAAGTCTTTTTTAGTCAAATTGGTGATGTTTCCTTATCTAGGCAAGACGGCTATTAATCCAAACATATTTGATTACCATATTAAAGTGTTTGTGATAACTTTTAATTTCTGTCCTAAGTTAAAATGTGATTTATTCACATAAATGCAATATTTGCTAATTAATTATTTATTTAATTATTTTGGCAAGAGTTTGTAACTTAGGAAAGACTCCCAAAATGAGGAGAGTCTTGAAAAGGGAAAATAGCTTTGCGTAGCTTCTAACTTATTGTTCACTGTCACATGCCTGTCTGTAACTTGTCTGAGTGGCTGCCCTTATCTGTTTACTAGGTGCCTTAATAACTGTCTCTTAGTGGTTGTTAGCTGTTGTCGGCCAACCAATGTTAGTGAGATAGGTGTGTGGACTGTATTCGTCCTTAGATTGGGATTCTTTCCTTCTTCTGTTTTCATAAAATCTGTAAGAACATCCCATTTTGGGGAAAAGTTATGAATTATTGAAGTGTTAATGGCTTCTTAGGTAGAGGATACTTATTTTCCGTTCAATTTCCGATTGATTTACCCTTAATCATACTAGCACAGTATAATTGGTATCTAGAGCCTTTCGTTCCATTCCTAATCATGGTGGTTCCTACTTGCAAAGAGTTACATGATACTAACACCATACAACAGGTTGAGCTCGACTCGTTACATTGGAAGGTAAACAATATCGCCTTGCAAATTATATCTATTGCTACTAAAGATGATTTACAGTCTCTCAAGGTCGAAATAGAGAATGGGTTTCAATCTCAATTGGAGAAATTTTTTTCTAATCGAGATCGAAATAATAGACATGATACTGAGACTGGATCCAATTCCGAAGGTAACCACATGGGTGAATCTCAGTTCCATATGCATTCAGGAGGCAGATCTCTTCCACCACCACAACATATGCCAAAAGTTGATTTCCCTCGTTTTGATGATGATAATCCAAAAATCTGGTTACAGAAATGTGAGTATTATTTTCAGATGCACGATCTTCCAGATATCACTAAAACTCGGATGGCGGCGATCCATTTTGATGTCAAAGCTTCTAAATGGTATGATAACTTCTGCCTCAATCAGCCTCATATTTCTTGGAAATTCTTCTGTGATAATGTGTGTGCTCGTTTTGAAAACCCTACAAATGATAATATCGTGGGATTGTTCAATAAGATGACTCAACTCACTACAGTTGAAGCTTATTTTGAAGAATTTGAGTATTTGAAAGCTTTATTGTTGAGTGTCCATCCACATTTTCCAGAGTCATACTACATTGCTAGCTTTATTGGTGGTCTGAAAGAAGAAATAAGAAGCTCAGTACCAATGTTCGATCCTAAAACCTTGTTACAGGCTTTTGCACTTGCTAGAATGCATGAACAAACTATCCACCTCCAACAGAAGGCTACCAAGCCACCACAAAAACTTTTCACCCCAATTTTTTCTACCGACAAGCCATTTACTCCCACTAAATTCGCTCCAAAGCATAGTGTTGTTCCATCTACTTCAATAAATCCACAACCACTCCCAAAAACCAATGCACCCATTCGACTTAAAAGGCTTACACCTGAACAAGTGCAAGCCAGAAAATCTAAGGGCTTATGCTTTAACTGTGATGGCTACTACATAAGAGGAGATATCTGCAAGAAGCAATATCTGTGTGTTTTAATAGATGAAGAAACTGCTGAAATTTCTGAGCCAGAAGAGGAGTTGCAATTGGATACAGAAGAGGCACCTGCTGCATAAAGTAACATGGAGATTTCTCTACATGCTTTGACTGGTATTATCTCTGATGATACAATTAGAATACCAAGGTCAATTAATAAGAAAAATATTTCCATCCTTATTGATACTGGGAGTACTAATAGTTTCATAGACAGTGCTCTTGCCAAAGAGCTCAAATGCCCAGTTGAACAAACTGCTAGTTTATTAGTTACTGTGGAAAATTGTGATAAAACTATCAGCTCAGGTATCTGCTCTCAACTAAATTGGTCAATGCAAAGGCACAAGTTTTGTGGTGATTTGAGGCTACTTCCTTTGGGGGGCCGTGACATTGTCTTAGGGGCTGACTGGTTGAGAAACTTGGGAGATGTACTTTTCAACTTGTCTAAACTTTGCATTACTTTTAAGTATAAGGGTAAAAAGATTACTCTCACTGGAGTACAACACAAACCTTCACTCAGCATGATGAGTGGCTCAGCAGTGAAGAAATTTTTCCAAAAGCACACTCATGGATTAGTGGGTCAGTTATTTTCCATTTATACTTCCACCACCAACTCCACCACACCACCTCAAATATCTTCATTACTCAACCAATATCCTGATATTTTTTTGTGAACCAACAAAGATACCTCCTGCCAGAGCATTGGACCACAAAATATCTCTCAAACCAAATTCAGAACCAGTTAATCTCTGACCCTATAAGTGTCCTTACTTACAGAAAATTGTTATTGAGAATTTGGTTAATGAAATGCTCCAAGCTGGAATCATACAACCCATCCACAGTCCCTTTGCTTCTCCAATTTTGCTTGTCAAGAAAAAGGAAAATTCCTGGAGATTTTGTGTTGACTATAGGAAATTAAACAACCTCACAATCAAGGATAAATTTTCTATTCCCATCATTGATGAGCTTCCAGATGAATTATATGGTTCCAAGTTCTTCACCAAGATTGATTTGAAATCTGGATACTACCAAATCAGAGTACACCCATCTGATATTCATAAAACAGCTTTCAGAACCCATCATGGGCACTTTGAATTTCAGGTCATGCCATTTGGCCTCACCAATACTCCTGCCACTTTTCAAGCTCTCATGAATACTATTTTTCAAGACCACCTCAGGAAGTTCATCCTTGTATTCTTTGATAACATTTTGATTTATAGCCCTACCCTAGAAAGTCACTTTCTTCACTTACAAACCACATTAGATATTCTAAGAAACAACAACTTATCTGCCAATTTTTCCAAATGTTCATTTGGCCAACAAAACATAGAGTACATGGGCCATATTATTACAGCAATGCGGTTAAGGATGACCCTGCTAAAATTTCAGCTATGTTGGATTGGTATTCCTACAAACATTAAAGCACTGAGAAGATTTTTGGGCCTCACAGGGTACTATATGAAGTTTCTTAAGAATTATGGTATCATCAGCATGCCATTGACTGAGTTATTGAAGAAGGATGCATTCCTTTGGTCACGTGTTGCCACCACTGCATTAAATGCTCTCAAAATGGCCATGACAACAACTCATGTACTGGCCTTGCCTGATTTCAACAAACAATTTACCTTGTAAACTGATGCTTGTGACTCAGGGATTGGATCTGTGCTGACGTAGGAGAATAGAGCCATTGCATTCTACAAAAAACCTTTGGGACCAAGAGTTGTTGCTTTGTCTACCTATGAGAAGGAACTTTTGGCAATTGTGCAAGCTGTCACCAGATGGAAACAATACTTACAAGGTCAAAAGTTTATTATAAAAACTGATCATCAGAGTATACATTACTTCTTGGAGCAGAAGATTTCTATTGTTTTACAACAAAAGTGTCTCATGAAGCTTCTTGGTTTTGATTATGCAATCCACTACAAGAAAGGCTTAGACAACAAAGTTGCAGATGCATCGTCTAGAAGACCTCATGAATCTGCACACTGTAACTCCATTACTTCTTCACAACCTACATGGGTTCAATAAATCATTGATAGTTATATTGCAGACCCCAAGGTACAACATCTCATCACACTACTCTCCCTCACACCAGATGCACCTACCAGGTACTCTTACACTAATAGCTTATTTAGATACAAGGGTAGATTATATGTGGGCATGTCTACTAACACAAGAACCAAGGGTAGATTCTAGAGTCTCTTCACTCCTCTGCTGTTGGGGGTCATTCTGGTATGCAAGCAACATATAATAGATATAAAGCTTACTTCTTCTAGCCTGCAATGAAGAAGGATATTTTGTTATATGTTTCCACCTGTGATGTCTGTCAAATAAACAAAGTGGAGCATCAATTCCCAGCTGGTTTACTTTAGCCCTTACCAATTCCTGATCATCCTTGGCAGCACATATCCATGGAATTAATTGAAGGACTTCCAATGAGTGAAAGAAAGTCTGTAATTATAGTTGTGGTAGACATACTTACCAAGTACATCCATTTCATTGGCCTTCATCACCCTTACACAACTTCCTCTGTTGCCAGAGAGTGCATTGCCAATGTCTTCAAGCTCCATGGTCTTCCTGCTTCAATTACTTCTAACAGGGACAATATTTTCACAAGTCACTTTTGGAAAGACCTGTTCAAAGCTCTAGGAACTCAGATGCAACTCAGCACTGCCTACCACCCATAAACTTAAGGGGAAGACTGAGAGAGTCAATGCTTGTATGGAAAACTACTTAAGATGTATGTGCAGTCACCAACCTAAGAAATGGCACATGTGGCTTCCATTAGCAGAGTGGTGGTACAACAACAATTATCACACAGGCTTGAAGATGAGCCCTTTTCAAGCTCTATATGGTTACATCCCTCCTCACCTGGCTTTTCCATCTTCTACTACTACTTCGGTCACTGAGGTTGTAGCTTACATGAAACAGAGGGATGTTATGATTTCTCTCTTAAAGGACAACCTGCACCAGGCCCAAGAAAGAATGAAATTTTTTGCTGATCAAAAGAGGACTGAGAGGGAGTTTGAGGTGGGAGACAAGGTTTACCTGAGGCTACAACCCTACAGACAAGCATCTGTGGCTCTCAGAAGAAACCTCAAGTTAGCAGCAAAGTTTTATGGCCCATTCATTATTCTGCAGAAGATAGGAGTTGTTGCTTACAAGTTGGATTTACCTCTAGAGGCTAGAATTCACCCTATTTTACATGTCTCACAAATCAAAAATCAGATTGGTAACTCCATTACTCCTTCTCCAATATTGCCAGCACTAGATACAGATGGCCAGATTTTAGTCATTCCTGCTGCTGCTCCGGATTCTAGAACTATCATCAGAGGGGGAGTCTGTACCTGAACTACTGATTAGATGGACTAATGCTTCTGCAGTTGATGCTACCTAGGAAGACACCAAGCACCTAGCTCATCACTTTCCCAAATTCAATCCTTGAGGACAAGGATTTGCTGACGGGGAGGGTATTTGTCATGTGCCTGTCTGGTAACTTGTCTGAGTGGTTGCCCTCATATGTTTACTGGGTGCCTTAATAACTGTCTCTTATTGTTTGTTAGCTGTTGTCAGCCAACCAATGTTAGTGAGACATGTGTGTGGATTGTATTCGTCCTTAGCTTAGGATTCTTTCCTTCTTCTGTTTTCATAAAAGCTGTAAGAACATCCTATTTTGGGGACAAGTTATGAATTATTGAAGTGTTAATGGCTGCTTAGGCATAGGACACTTATTTTTCGTTCAATTTCCGATTGATTTACCCTTAATCATACTAGCACAGTACATACACATTTTCATCCCCTTTGGAAAATTGGTGTAAGCTTCATAAGGTTGTTTTCCATGTCTTCTGTTCTTCGTGAAAAAGAGTGAGATAAAATACTTTGTATTGGGGATCACAAAGCCGAGTTGGATTAATCTTCTTGATTGATTATACAACTTGTAATCTAGGTTTTTCACCTCTTGTCTATTCTAAGGTTCTCTCTTCTGATATAAACCATTCAAGAGTTGTTGATCATAAACCCTAGGTTTTAATAGATTTCAGTTTCCGATCATATACCAACACTTGTTAGTCGAAATCGGAAGCTAGAAAGAAAACTTCGATTACGGTATCTCGTAAAAAACCTTAAGAAGTTTTAAACAAGATATCTCTAGATTTATTCTAGTTGTTCTTGTTGTAGAATCATTAGGTTTCTCTTCCTTTATTGAAGAGTATAATAATCCCTAATCTACAAGTTTGTTTTGATATTACTTTTACCTAGTAATTGTTTTTATCAAAATACACACAAGATTTCCAAAACCTTGATTTACATCTAAAGGGAAATCAAATCGGTGTTTTGTGCAAACAAAACATCGAATCGTATCAATCGTGTTGTTGTATCTATCAATCGTATTGTTGTATCTTCTAAAGAGAGCCTTGGGTTCTGCTAGAATATTTACGAGAAGAATTCCTAAAGACAATCGGTGTTGTGCTAGGAGTTTTATTAGTGATAAAGAAGGTATTACATCTAGTCCGAATAGGTAGTAGGAAATTGGTGTAACAACTTATAATCAGTGTGTTTTTATTCTGGACTAGGTCCCGGGGTTTTTCTGCATTTGCGGTTTCCTCGTTAACAAAATTTCTGGTGTCTGTGTTATTTCTTTTCCGCATTATATTTATTTATATAATTCAAATATCACAGGTTGTGCATAAGTTCAATCAACTGTGAATCCGACCTTTGGGTTGTTGATTAAATTGATTGACACTTGGATATTAGTTTTTGACAACGTCCAAGTTATTTCTTATATTCAATCGGGCTCAGAAATTCCTATTTGTTTGATTGCGGATTGAATTTGAGAAATTGAGATATAACTCTTTGATATACTTTTCTCAAGATTGAGTCTGACTGTCCAGTTGATTCTCTTGAAAGTATATTGGAGTCAGTCCATACAGATTCCCAAATAGGTTATTGGGTGTGGTTGTTAGACCCCCGCTTTTTCAAAGTTTCCTAGACATTATAACAATCAAGTTTCTTTAATAACATCATACCTTTGAAAGGGTCCATCATAAAAGGTATCACTGATATCCTTGATTCTTTTGACCGTAGAGACTCCATGTTCATGAGTGAGAACATTAACTTTCAGATCAACGATGCGGGAAAGATTCCTAGCATTGACGCAGTCCATGATGAGTTTCTTCTGATTCCTAATCAAGGTGTTTTGATTATCAAGAATTTTGGCCTGACCATCAATAAGTTGATTTATTTGAAGTTGAAGATTTGCAAACTCGACCCTAGAGTCATTCTAAAAAGAATTAAATCCTTGACAGATTCTCCAATCCAGGAGTTGTACTCTTTCCTTTCAATCATCCTTTTTAAGACAAGTTCTTGAACAAAATCACATCTTTTAATATCTTATTCTGTCTCAAGATTCACCATTTCTCGAGGTCTTGAGGAGTTGTCATTCCTTTTTTTTCATTATTAGGGAAGGCAAAACAAAATATTTATGTTTACAAACAAGAGAAGGACACCCTTGTTGTGGAAACCCTAAAAATCCCAAGAAGGACATGGACGTTTGTGGACTAGATGAGAAACACAAGTGGATCAGAAAAGATCCAAGAAGAAGGAAATACTCTCTGTTTGCAAATATTTCTCACCATCATGGCTCAATAAATATTTAATCAGAGCATAAGAAAGAGATATACTAGTTGCAAGAAGTCAAGAAATGACTCAACCTTCTCATAACAGGAAAAAAGTAAAAACAAAACACAAGGCAAATAGTAATCAACAGTAGACTTTAGCATCTCGCAAATGTCATCCTTGCAACTCTCAATTTAGATACAAGGATGAGATTACCTAGGGCTAGGTAGAAAAGTGAGATGTAATCTCACTATGAGTATTGAGAGATGAATTGTGAATATTATCTGAGAGTTTGAACCTAGTATTTGAAAAAGCGGGGGTCTAACAACACCACCCAATATTTCTCTTAGAAATCTGTATGGACTAACTCCGAAATACTTTGCTAGAGAATCAACTAGACAGTCAGACTCAATCCAGATAAAATTATCTCAAGGAGTTAATATCTATCTCTTGATTGGATTTTTACTCAAGCTAAAAACAATAGCGAGTCTTTATCAAATACAAGGAATAACTTGGACGGTACCAAAAACCAATGTCCAATGATCAATCAATAGTAATGAACAACCAAAGGTTGGATTTCCAATTGATGATCACGAACGCACAGCCTGTATTATTTCAATTATATAAAATATAATGCGGAAAAGAAAAACACAGACACCAGAAAATTTGTTAACGAGGAAACCGCAAATGCAGAAAAACCCCGGGACATAATCCAAATTGAATACACACTGTATTAAGCCGCTACAGACACTATCCTACTCCAAGCTAACTTCGGACTGGACTATAGTTGAACCCCAATCAGTCTCCCACCGATCCAAGGTACAGTTGTACTCCTACGCCTCTGATCCCAGCAGGATACTGCGCACTTGATTCCCTTAGCTGATCTCACCCACATCCAAGAGTTGCTGCAACCCAAAATCGCAGACTTGATAATAAACAAATCTGTCTTACACAGAAAGTCTATCAAAGGATAAATCTGTCTCCCACAGATAAACCTTAGGTTTTGTTCCATCTTAAGATAAGAAATCAAGGTGAACAGGAACCAATTGATAATCCGGTCTTATATTCCCGAAGAACAACCTAGATTAATCAATCACCTCTCTACAATCCTTTCTGACTACACAGGCGGTTTGTCGAGGAATCACAAACAATGAGACGAAGATGTTTGTGACTTCTTTATCTTGCCTATCGGAGAACTCTCACGATCTCAATCCAATCAATCGATTGTACTCGTACGATAGAAGATGCAAGATCAGATCACATAACTACGATAAAAGTAGTATCGGTCTGGCTTCACAATCCCAATGTATTCTTTAAGTCGTTAACCTGGTTTTAGAGAAGAAAACCAAAGGTTAAAGGAGAATCGACTCTAGCGAGCGCACTAGTATCACACAGACGTGTGAGGATTAGTTTTGCTCAAAGCTAGATGTCTCCTTTATATAGCCTTCAAATCTAGGTTTTGCCTTAGTTACAAAGCAATACATATTCACCGTTAGATGAAAACCTGATTTATATTCAAGCTAATATTTCTCAACCGTTAGATAGAAAACTTAGCTTGTCACACACACTTGGGTAGACGTTTACTGGGTTTGTGAAAACCGTGCCCAAACGTGTACGTGTATGTTGGTTCAACAAGTAACCCAAAAGGTTCACCATATGAGCATTTCATATTAACCTTGTTCTTCTTCACAATAACTAATTCAAGTGACTCAAATGAACTAGTTAAAGAGTTGTGCAATTGCTATGAGATCTTATGTTACAACACAAGACACAACTGAAACAAAGATGATTTGATTCGATTGAATCGGCTCATGAACTTTATAGCCACAGTTTGCATAAAGCATTCCTTAGTAATTTAAGTTTCATTTTCAGAGCACATCTTTAGATCATAACCTCTTAAGTTCACAAACAAGTTCGCGGACTTCAGTAAACCGGTTGAGTTTTCCAAACTCAGCAGAAATTCTCGGAAAGAGAACTTCCGCTAGTTCGCGGACTGGGTTGGCGGACTTAGCATACAAACGAGTTTTGGAAAATCCAGCAGAAATTCTCGGTCGAGAACTTCCGACAGTTCGCGGACTAAGTCTGCGGACTGGGTTCGCGGACTTGGCAAGCCAATTCCACAGTCCTTCCGATTTCTCTTGATCAACAAAGTTCGAAAACTTCGGTTCAAGGAATACATGGTTATGCAATCTAAACTCTCATTTCAATCATTGAGACATTCTCAGAGGACGTTATGTAGCCGTTATTCACAGACCATATCACGTCAAAGCAATTCTTAAAGTGATTGAAACTTTTCATGACTTTCGTCACTAGGTGAAGATAAACTTGATCAAAACGAAACGCTTTACCAACACACTATTTCGATAAAAACATAAGCAATAAATGCTCAGCTCGAAATGTCAAATGTGTATCATCTAGTCTATATAGCATACGACTTTTGTCTCATAAGAAGTATGAGATATAAGAGATAGACTTTTGAGTGATAGATAAGTTCAAGTCTCCACATACCTTTTTGTTGATGAAGTTTCATGGTTCCTTGTATAGATCTTCGTCGTTGTATGATGAATCGCCATGAAGTCCTTGAGCTCAACTACACTTTTCTATCCTAGTCCGAGACTTAGCTATGTAGGCTAGAAATCAAGACTCATAGTTTTTATCACTAACATTGACAAACATGCTTGAGATAGCAACGCATGCGAGGTTTCCCGAGCTATGCTCTAACAATCTCCCCCTTTGTCAATTTTAGTGACAACACTATTAATACATATGGAATACAAAAAAGATAAACTTTAGTGGATCCTATTCCATAGTCTAATCCTCAACGTTTCCTGAAATCTTCGTCCTTCCAAGTACTCCAATGATCCCAAAGGTTGTAAGTTTAGCATCACCGTTGTTGAAGATCCGTAGCTATAAAAATGAGAGAAATCGAGATTCTCGATCATCATTATACAGTGTCATAGTATTATTATGTAACATCAAAGTCCAATTATATCACGACTTTAACAATAATACTACGGTGATATGTATCACTCCCCCTTAGTCAATACTCCATCTCGATCATGGAAACCACTCCCCCTTACACAATGATCCGAAAACCATATGTATTTGTAGTGTGAACTACATTATTTCTCCCCCTTTTTGTCAATAAAATTGGCAAAGGTACAAGAACGGGATCATAATGAAATTTCCACAAGAGACATTTCATAGACTAAAAGAAAAATACATACCAACTTAATTTAGATGCAATCATAAAGCTGAAACTAAATGCATTCATCAAGGAGTTTTAAGATACAAGATAACCTCTATAAAATTTCACAGCCGCATACCCCGCAAGATATTACCATTAAGCACAAGTTCAAAAGAACTCTCCCCCATTTGATGTCATTCCCGAAAGAACAACAAGAGCGACCTTAATTTCGAAAGAAAAGAAGGATTTTTAAATTGGACACCAAAAACCATAGAAATGATTTTCTATATCCAAAGCTCAACTAAATTAATCACAAGTAAATCCATGATTAACTCAATTGGAATACACAACTAAATCAAACCACAAAAGTGATCAATTTAATTGAAGGTGCTCAACATAAGTAAACTTACGGATCTACAATTAAGGTAATCATACGGAGATGGCTAGCTTAATCGTTCACATACTCAACATAAGGAAAACCTTACGGAATATACGACTACATCAACCAATAGAACATGATTAGTATAGACATTCATATATTCAACACAAGAATTTGTGGAATATATGAAAACTCAACTAGACTAATTACAGGAGAACTTATAATTAATCTAATTGGAATAAAAATAACCAAACTAATTACAAAAGTAATCAATTTAATTGTCAAAAGATTTTGCTCGACAAAAGAAGACTTTCGGAGAAAATAACTAATTAACCAACCAAGATGATTAATTTAGTTCATAATGCTCGACATATAGCATCTTATGGAACAACCAACAAGCCAATAAGAATAATCGACTTAGTTGTATCGTGCTCAACATAAGTCGCACAATGGAGCCTTCACGGTAATATAACAAAATGGATCAATGAAGATCGATACCGTGGATAATATAAAAGGATCCATTCTATTTTACATCATAACGATATAATAGACTTTATCTTGTCAAACAAAAGATTTTATCCTATTTTCTATCAAATACATGACTGCATAGGCATAACTTTTGTATTTGTCAAAAGTCCATTCGTCCTTTCATTAATACGAATACCGATTCATGAACGACTTTACTTTTGACCGCATATGGGACCTTAAAGTTCACGGACGCAAACAATACATATCCCATAAACATATTGCAATATCACAAAATCATAAAGATCAATACTGCAATAACATCATCCTCCAACTAATTTTAGAATTTAAAAACCAATAAACCTAAAGAATAACATAAGAAGATGAGAACAAAAATAAATATGTGTAGTCACAATCATCGCTATTCAAAGCACTAGTAATGCTTCCAACTAAACCAAAAAGAAGACATACTAGGAAACAATTCCTTTGAGAAATTCTTTATCATTCCCGAACTCCTTGTTATCGACAGCCATCGGGACATAAGGTTCACGGAGATAAGTGTTTATACCCACAAACTGTCTTGGCTGAAGAGGTCGAATTAGGGTTCTCTGAATTTCCAAAGATTTAGACACGAACGTCTTTATTTCATAAATCTCCCATATTATTTCCTTTAACTCATCAAGAACATCGGAAAACTTCTGAGAGTTAGAAAGAACATCCCTGGGTTTTCTTGTATTCCTTATTTTTCTTTTCAGGGACTTAGAACTAGGAGATTTTTCTTTTTCCTTGATTGAAGACATAACAATCATGTTGACATCCTTTCCATCTGACGACATAGTGCTTTGAGAACAGTTATAAACAGCTGGATTTGTGTGATTATATCACTTATCTCAACAAGCAGTCTTATATAGGATGTCAAAAGGAAAAAGGAATGTAGGGTTCGAAACCTATTGACAGGTTCGTATACGCCCAACTCTAAAACCCTATAAAGAGTAAAATTGTCGATAATAACCCTTTCTTTTATTTGATAGACAAAAATAACAAATCTAAGAAAAGAAGGAAAAACTCTTCTGAAGCCTGGATCAGCACTCAATCTTGTCTCGTTTTGAACAGGCACATGAGACAAGATTTTCCCAACAACACAATCAAGTTGTGTTTCGATGAACAACGATTTGTCCATTTTTTTCCTCATGGGAGGAATCCTATGATCTTTGTCTATCAAAACGATTTTACCATATTTTCTTTTCAAATGGTCTTACTCTATCCCTGGAAACCAACTTCTTAGACGAAGATAAGATCCTACATACCTCGGCGGTCTTCTGAGCAAGTTTCAGCTACCTTGCTAATCGATCTGCTCTTCGTTGGAGTTTTCTAGCATGCCTTATTTGTTTCTTGTATTTGTAACACCTTGATAGTTCGTGTCCCTTCATCGAACAAAACGAGCACGTCAAACTTGGATAGTATTCAGGCATCTGAGATGTGCAAGCAGCTAGACATATAATAGATCCTGAAACATTACTGACAGGGTTTCCAGTTAGATAATCTTCCATCTTGATTGGGTTTCCTTCTTATCCAAACCCATTGAGGTTGATATATGTATTCCTACAAGTATCAAAATCGATGTTTTCACCAAGGGGCCCTACACTTGATTTCCTATCTTCATCGGAATCATAGGTTTCAGACATTTCATCAAGTGTTACAGCTAGACCTTTGTTCCCAGTGTATTTTCTATGATTTGGGCATTCGTTAGCAAAATGGCCAAAACCCTTACACTTAAAGCACTAAGGCATGTCCTCGTCGTCATCCCTGTTTTTAGGAGGTACGTGACCGTGAGGTTTGTCTGATGACCTAGGTTTGTCTCTTGAAAACCGTTTACTTCTCTTCAACAAAATATCCCTAAACTATCTTGTGATCAAGGAGTCCGACTTGTCAAGGTCTTCATCTGAAAAATAATTCTAAGACTGATCATCCTTAGAGACATGAACACTTTTACCTTTGGAAAGTAATTTAGTGCTCTTCTGTGCTTTAAAGGAAACATCGTTACCGACTTTGGATATATGCTCATGGTCAAAGATCTTTAGATTCCCAACCAAGGTGTTACTGGAAAGATTATCGAGGTTATTCCCCTCAACGATGGCATGCTTCTTAGACTCATATCTAGATGGCAGCGATCTGATAATTTTCATCACAATGTCCTTTTCAGGAATAGTCTTACCCAGTGCAAAGGATGCATTAACAATTTCAGACACTTTGTGATTAAACTCATCAAATGTTTCTTCATTTGCCATACGAAGGTTCTCCCAATCGGAATTAAGGTTTTGAAGCCTATCTTCCTTTTCACTGTAGTTTCCTTCAAATACGGTTTCTAAGATATCCCAAGCATCTTTAGATCTAGTGCGATTTCTCACATGATGCTGAAGATTTGGGGTAATGGCATGTATGATAGCATTCAAACAATCGGAATTTTGCTTTGCATCAGTTATCTCAACAGCGGTATATTCACCAATAGGTTTTGGGAACGTTTACATCACCGACTGCCACAACGGGAGCATCATAGCCATTAACCACATATACCCATGATTGAAAATCACGCGATTGAAGAAAAGCTCGCATAGACATTTTCCACCATAAGTAATTGGAGTCATCGAAGACTGGTGGTACGTTAATAGAGATAGCACCCCTGTCCATAGAGTCAGATCGCTACAATTTGTTAGGTCTTAAACGTGTTTGCCAGCTCTAATACCAATTGAAAAAGCGGGGGTCTAACAACACCACCCAATATTTCGCTTAGAAATCTGTATGGACTAACTCTGAAATACTTTGCTAGAGAATCAACTAGACAGTCAGACTCAATCTAGATAAAAGTATCTCAAGGAGTTAACATCTCTCTCTTGATTTGATTTTTACTCAATCTAAAAACAATAGCGAGCCTTTATCAAATACAAAGAATAACTTGGACGGTACCAAAGACCAAGGATCAATCAATATCAATCAACAACCAAAGTTTGGATTTCAATTGATGATCACGAACGCACAACCTGTATTATTTCAATTATATAAAATATAATGCGGAAAAGAAATAACACAGACACCAGAAATTTTGATAACGAGGAAACCGCAAATGCAGAAAAACCCCGGGACCTAGTACATATTGAATACACACTGTATCAAGCCTCTACAGACACTAGACTACTCCAAGCTAACTTCGGACTGGACTATAGTTGAACCCCAATCAGTCTCCCATCAATCCAAGGTACAGTTGTACTCCTACGCCTCTGATCCCAACAGGATACTGCGCACTTGATTCCCTTAGCTGATCTCACCCACAACCAAGAGTTGCTGCAACCCAAAATCGCAGACTTATTAATAAACAAATCTGTCTCACATAGAAAAGTCTATCAGGATAAATCTGTCTCCCACAGATAAACCCTAGGTTTTGTTCCGTCTTAAGATATGAAATCAAGGTGAACAGGAACCAATTGATAATCCGGTCTTATATTCCCGAAGAACAACCTAGATTAATCAATCACCTCTCTACAATCCTTCCTAACTACACAGAAGGTTTGTCGAGGAATCACAAATAGTGAGACGAAGATGTTTGTCACTTCTTTATCTTGCCTATCGGAGAACTCTCACGATCTCAAGCCAATCAATCGATTGTACTTGTACGATAGAAGATGCAATATCAGATTACATAACTACGATAAAAGTAGTATCGGTCTGGATTCTCAATACCAATGAAGTCTTTAAGTCGTTAACCTGGTTTTAGAGAAGAAAACCAAAGGTTAAAGGAGAATCAACTCTAGCGAGCGCACTAGTATCACACAGACGTGTGGGGATTAGTTTTGCTCAAAGCTAGATGTCTCCTTTATATAGCCTTCAAATCAGGGTTTTGCCTTAGTTACAAAGCAATCCGTATTCACCGTTAGATGAAAACCTGATTTAGATTCAAGCTAATATTTCTCAAATGTTAGATCGAAAACTTAGCTTGTCACACACACTTGGGTAGACGTTTACTGGGTTTGTGAAAACCGTGCCTAAATGTGTATGTGTATGTTGGTTCAACAAGTAACCCAAAAGGTTAACCATATGAGCACTTCATATTAACTTGTTCTTCTTCACAATAACTAGTTCAAGTGACTCAAGACACGATTGAAACAAAGATGATTCGATTCGATTGAATCGGCTCATGAATTTTATAGCCACGGTTTGCATAAAGCATTCCTTAGTAATTTAAGTTTCATGTTCAGAGTACATCCTTAGATCATAACCTCTTAAGTTCACAAACAAGTTCGCAGACTTAAGTAAACCGGTTGAGTTTTCCAAACTCAGTAGAAATTCTCGGAAAGAGAACTTCCGCCAGTTCGCGGACTAGGTTCGTGGACTGAGTTCGCGGATTTAGCACACAAACGATTTTTGGAAAATCCAGCAGAAATTCTCGGTCGAGTACTTCCGACAGTTCGCGGACTTGGCACGCCAATTCCACAATCCTTCTGATTTCTTTTGATCAACAAAGTTCGAAAACTTCGGTTCAAGGATGTTTATGGGTGAAAACTATTTCTGCCGGTTTTGGTAATTTGGGGTGTGTGGATGATAAATGAATCTAAACCCTAAACAAATGCACTGCACGGGAGTGCTTTTGATTCGAGAAATCAATCTGTACAATCCTAGCCTAAACCAAGAAATGGCCGTTCAAGACTTGCTTCGGTCACAAACTGAAGGAGATGGGGTTGATCTTAGGGAGGGAAGCGAAGAAGGTGTTGAGATTGTGAAGGTGTTGGCTGTGTATGACTTGTATCAGAAATCTGAACTGGCTTGCAGAGTGTAAGCTATCAGTTCTGGTGTTTCAATACGATTGTATCAACACTAGGTTTATGTCTTGTCTTTTTTGAAAATAGGGAGGAGAACCTATTTATCCAAGTCATTGAGCCTAACCCACGTCTCTCATGGGAAGTGGAGAAAGTGGAGTGATGGAGTAGTGCAGTTGAGTGTGTTAGTGTTACACGATCAGTCTTGCCCACTTCTCCCATCATCACTAATCGTCCATGACTTCCTGACACGTTCTTGTGATGGCATGTTGTGTGTTGCACTTTATAAAACACCAGACCAATACCCCAGTATGTATCCCCCAGTTTGTGACATGATTGATGTCTCAAGTATGTGGATCGTGGGACCCACAGAAAGTAGCATGTAATGCTAGATTAAATAACTAAGTTATTTAGGAAATTGATATTTATGAAATATCGTGTGAATATGCATGTAATGCATTGAATATATTTAGCATGAGTGAAGCATCGCTGTTTTAAGGATTAATAGAGTAAGTCACGATTAAGCGTCTTAAAAGAGATGCATGTCTAGCCATCTTCGAGTGATTGTTTGGGGATGTACAGGTAAGTCCTGACTGAGCCGATCACTTGGTGTGGTAGAGTGACGGATGGTAATCACCACGACACCTCATTGACCAGTTAACTCCTGACCAGGGTTGTATAACCAATCAGGTGAAGTTGAACAGACGAGATGATCTTTGAGACACTCATATGCGACCGTTAGTGGAATTAGGGTTTATGAAGAGGTGCGCAAGCATCACTCTTCAGCTTGGTCGAATCCAATCTTGGGACACGATTTTGGCAAGGCCGATTGGGCATGCTTGTAGACGGCATGCCGGTGTACATGTCCATACCTCATTGTCTCGTGAAAGTGTAATTTAGATCGCTCAATTTGTCCGGCAAAGACGAGCGGCTAGGATTGATTTGTGACAGAGATTTACTGCCGCAAAGGCCGCGCGTCATGCCAACTTTGGGCGCGCGTTTTGAGGCGACCAAGCCTGGTCGGTCTTGGCCGATTAGTCTGGTGTGCAGACGACGGGATGGTGTACACGCATGTATTTCATTGTCCTATAGAAACATGATCTAAGCCACTCAATTTGTCCGACAAAGTTGAGTGGTCAAGATTAGTTTACAATTGGGAGGTGTGATCACGTCTAGTTTGGGCGTGCGAATCGAGGCGACCATACATGATATTCCTTGGCTGATCGGGTGTGGAGATAGATGGGCCCACGGTGATCATGCTGATGCGCACCGGACCTGCCTAGTGTAATCCTGGACCCTTCGTTCGTGCAGGATAAAATGGACGCTCGTGATGTTCAAACCCTAATTAGAGTTTCACCGGCCGTGCGTCATGCCTTGTTTGGGCGCACGAACTGGAACGATCAACTATAGTTGGTCCTGATCGATCGGTCATGTGTGTAGGCGGGCCCACGGTGATTTGTTGACATGCTTTGGGCCCTTTGAATCTACATCTATGCCTGCGAAGATGTATGGTTGAGACTGCTTTGCGACACATGTAATGTGCCGCAGACCCTAAATTAGGGTTTCACGTCCGCGCTGCTTTGGATGGACGATTTGGCAAGCCGACCATGCGGGGCCCGCATTGGGTCGATGGTGAATACTCCAATACCTGCCTGAGGGTTATGGATCCGATCTAAGCCATCCAATCATGCTGGTGAAGTTGGATGGTCGTAATCGTTTCTGAGACTGATACGGACAGTCCAGATGCTCGATCGGGCTAGTATAACACTCCAAGAGTTGTAGCCTGTACGGGTAATTCGTACATGCCTCCTTATTTAATGCTTGGAGATTCGTGTTTCTCTACTGAGAGCGATCACTTAGTCGTCATGCCGCACCAATAATGAGAATGGAGTAGTACAGGAAATACAAGGCTGGTCATGCATTAATTGGTAACGTTATAATTTTATAGTGAAGAAGTATTCTCCACTTTATCCGTGGCTTTATCCTTTGCAAGATGTTAGCGCATAGTTTTGGCTTTTACAATTTTAGCCTTAAATGAAAATCCACCATCAACATTAAGTACCCTTCCCAGCACATAATGGTTACACTATTGTGGGGTTGGCATGAGATGGTGACATACATATGTGAGAAAGAAAGTATAAAGGAAGGTTACCCGAAAGAATTTGACCGACCGCTAGTAATTGTTCATGTAAACACCGTCGTGCAAGCATGGAATCCTTTGGTGGGACCGGTTTCCTTCCTTGGGTGTTTGAATCAAAAGAAGAATCCAAAAAGAGGAATCCTTTTTCTATTGGGATTCTTCCAATTTTTTGTCTATTAAAGGGACCGACCCCTTTTTCTTTTCTCACGATTTTTTTTTCGTTGTGTCCAGCTCCCGTCCGTGATATTCACGCCGCCGCCAACGTTGCCGCCGGAGCTTGTCGTCGTCGTCGCCGCCGTCCGTCCGCAGCAAGGTAAGTTTTCCGTTTTTTTAAGGAAAAACCATAATTTCTTAGGTAAAAACCCTTTGGCAAGATATATCATGATTAGTTCTTCCACCGAAATTGATAGGAAAAACCGCCGATATTTGCTAGGATTGCTTAACGAGTCGTGAATCCATGAATATATTGTTTTTTCTTCTTTTCTTCAATTGTTGCATGCAAAGCCTAGCTTTTAGGTTATGGCTTGAAAAACCTTTCACTTGAATTTCGTAGACACGACCCCCATGAACAAAGTGAAACTGTGTTATGATGTGTGTGAATGAGTGTGGACCCACCATATGCGCTCGATTGAACGTGGACGATGTGCTTGGACTGAAAACCGATCTTGCACCTATTATATTATACAGGCCTTATGTCCTTATTAATACCGGCCTTTGTGACTTGATCAATACCGGACTTGAAACTTGAACAATACCAGCCTTGTGACTTGATCAATACCAGACTTGAAACTTGAGCAATACCAGCCTTGTGACTTGATCAATACCAGACTTGAAACTTGAGAAATACCAACTTTATGACTTCGTCCTTTGCAGAGGTGGCCCAATACCAGACTGGTGACCTTGACCGGCCCTGACTAATACGGATTTGACATGACCCAGTACCAGCCTATTAACATGATATCGATCTTTCTTGCGTGGCCCGATACCTGCTCGACTACGTGATATCAACCTCATTTGGGGGTATTAGCCATGGCTTTGTAGAATTGACCAACGGTTTCATTTGTTGATGTGGCTCAATACCGGTGTTTGGACCCAATACCAGCCTTGCATACTCCAACGTGAATGTGTGTTCTGTCGTGTATGACTACACATCTCATGCGTTTTTATACAAGCACTGACTCTCTCGTCTTTTGTAGGATGAACAAAAAGACTCATGTTGAAATGCCTTCTGAAGATAATGTTGGTGCCAATTCAGGGAGTTAAAAGCTTCAAAGATATGCCGAACATAGATGATGAGTTGTTCACTGTGCCTTTTCCGAACATTAGGAAACATCCTAGTCACAAGATAGTCCTGCTCTCTGGTTCAGAAAATATGGAAGCTGATCCATCCTCTTCTTCAGCACTTGTGATGAGGTTCTGTCTTCGGAGAAATGAATATCCGCCTTAACCTATTGACTTCAATATTTGTCACACTCCGCTGGGCTCTTACGAAGGATGGATGAGACGCATGCTGAGTAATAAAAAGATTAAGGATAATTTAGTTAAGGAGAAAATCATTGATGCGGTCATGGTGTCCGCCACTCTTCAGATTAAGAAAGATGCTGCAGGCTTGATCACTTTCATTTTTCATTTCTCGGTGGCAACCTTCTACTCATACATCTATATGCAGATGGGGAGAGATGACCATTTCTCTGGAAAGTGTGGTTGTGTTGATGAACCTGCCTGTTGCTGGAAGCTTCTTTTCCAAACTTACTGATGCAGAACGTCGGTCTTATAATGCTATAATTCGAAAGGAGAGAGAATTCGATGATCTGGAGAAGGAGAAGAAAGACATGAAATGCTTTTACACTTGGTGGGTGTCGGAGTGGTCTCCTGTAGACCCGAAACCCGGTCAGGAGTTGGAAGACGAGCTTAGCGTGATTGCATTCCTGTCTTTGTGGTTATCCAGAGACATATTTGACGACGGTTCTGGAAGGAAGACCATAAGAGGTGACCTCGTCATGTTTGCTATAAAGCTGGCAAAAGGTGAGGTCCTTTCCCTAGGTGCCTTGTTTCTTGTGTCACTGTATTCTCATCTGGACGCCTTAGCAACGGACATGCATGCTTCCAATGGGTATAAGAAGGTGGAGTCGCATATCCACGTCGCTTTTCTTCAGGCGTTTTTGTGGGAACATTTCAAAAGCTATGCTCTTGTTCCTGCAACTTCACTTAGCAGTTTGTATGGTGGTTCGAGAATACTTCGTTGGCAGAAGAGACGTCCAAAAACCGATGTGAAGCTTGTGGATGTTTTTGACAACGTGTCCTCCATAAATTTTCGTCCATGGGGGCCGATCCACCCTTCCATTGTTCAGCCAAAGACTTCTGCTACTGTTCCTGATGTTGTGTTGCATACTGATGCCGAAACCGCGAGTCTTGGGGAACTTATTTACTTGCGAAGATGCACTCCGGGATATGTCCCGTCTTTATTTGACGAAGAATTTACCGTGAATCCGTACAATATTGACAGGGCTTCTCAGCAAATGGGATTTGACCAGGGTGTTCCATTTCTTCGCCCGTTGAAGGCTCCAAAAGAACTTTTCCCGGGCATTCTTAATGCTGACACATTTTCGTCAGTGCAGAGTCTTCCTTTCTGGCCTATCGGAAGAAAACCAGCGGTAACGACAGGTATAAGGAATTTTGGAGGGAGCAATTGTTAACCTTTTAGAAATTCTCGGAGGAGGTTGTGACAAATTCCCGCGGAGAACCATATTCTGACGTTTTGAAGGAGCATTTTCGGTCGAAACCACTCCCAGGTAAACGAACCAGAGCTGACGACTGCAGTCCCCAAGCAGGAGTGAGGTCTAAGAAGCAGGTATGTGGCTTGGTGATCCTCAATTCCTCCAATATGCAGGTATTAAATTTCTTTCTGTTTGATCCCTAGGTTCGTTCTTTTTGAGAAACTTTCACTAAAGGTAATCCTTTGTTGGCGATCAGGGAATCTCGAAAGAAAATGCTTTCGCAAGACTGGCTCGTAGTCATAATGAGAGGTCTGGCGATGCTGGTCTTCATGAGAAGTCTGGCGATGCTGGTCTTCATGAGAAGTCTGGCGATGCTTCTAAGGAGAGGTCTGGTGATACTGATCCTCTTCAAGATAATGACAAAGATGATGCAAGCTCGACTGAACGGAATGCCTCCCCAAGTGGTAACCTTAGTGAGCTTATAGAGGAGGTTGTGACGGAAATCAACATTCAGAGTGAAGTGGACATCCGGAGGAATGCATGAGAGGCAACATTTGCTAATGCTGAGGCGGCTCCCCTTAAAGATCTTCCTGAGTCGGTCCCCATTGATAAGGCAACCATGGTGACTTTTTCTGAAAGGCCTCTTGCAGCTGACAAGGTTTCTGATGAAGCATTGGCAAGGCAACCTGTTTTTCCTGGGGCTATCTTCGATTCTCCCTTTGATGTCCCTCGTGTAGGTCATTTGTTGGTTGGGGGGTTCAGTGTGCCGGCTCAGTTCGAGGAGTTGTACATGGCACTATGGAAGAAGCACGGCCACATTGCTACCACCACGAAGCTCAAAAGTCGCCTTGCATTAATCAATCGTGTCCAAGAAGCTTTATTCTCCATTCAAGGGATGAGCGTCACGACTGGTCATACCGACTCTGAGGAGATGATCGAAGACTGGAAGTGCCATCGAGACGTGTTTGTCCCGTATGACTTCAACGCTCCTTGGTTCTTCAAAGGGTTTTCCGAAATCCAGGAGATTAAAATTGCAAGGTGAATTTCCCTCCACAAAATGCGTTGCTCGCCAGGAAGAAGAGGTTGAGAGGTTGTCTAAGGAGTTGAAGCTGAAACAGGATGCGCTCCAGAAGATGAAAGCTTCTCTTGCTCAGAAATACGAGTTGTTGTTGAAGAACTTTCCTTGAAGGATTCATGATGCCTACTTGCTTTCTTTCTTTAGTTGTTTTTGAGTGATTGTGAGGATTTCCTTTCACAATTTGATTTTAGGTTTTGAACTAATAGGTGGTTGAATTGGTTTATTTTGAGATAGTTTTGTGAATGACTTTTCTGAAAAAGATTTATTCTAAATGGAATTTATATCTTGGTTATGAATGATAGCACATGTCATATTAAATTGCAAATATCATATGAAAAGGGAAGTATGAAAGGGAAACAAACATGGTGTTTGGTTATCAAATATCTTTCTCATGTGTGAGATGTCAAGTCCCCAGTAAATTCTAAAACTATCTTTCTCGTAAAATTGTTTGATAGAACTTACTTGCTCTTTGGAGTATCATTTGTATGAAACTGAATCTTCCCGAGCAACCTCTTCAAGGAAACCGTACGCATTAATTTCCAGAGAGGGAAGGCAACTCCTCCGAATTAAGCTTAAACTGAACGATGCGCTTCAAGGCGTTGCATTCACTGGTAGGGTGATGAAGGAATCGATGATAATGACAATACCTCGGGTCTATCATTTCTTGATTAGTCGGAGGACGCCACACAGAAGGCAGTTGCACTTCTCCGTCTCGTAACCATGCTTCCAGCAATTCCAATATCTTCTCCATTGGAAGCGGGAAACGTGGATATATTGATTCTAGCTTCTCTTGCTTTAGTGGACGTCGTGACGTCTCTCTGTGGTTTTGATATGGAGCACGCTTCGGAGATAGAGTTGGTAAACCAGCATGTGTCATCATATCCACGGCTCGCTTGACTGGGTGACAGAATGCGGAAGGCATTGTAATATTGCTGCTGAGTGTATGAGTTCAATGCTCCCATCCGCCACACTCACGCGTCCTTTGGTTGATTTCTCCCTCCTCGAGCATTTCTTCACTTGGCTGAAAGGTCGATGTGGATCGGAAAGTTTTCTGAGCTTCGGCAAGAGTCTTGAGATATAAATCTTCCAGTAAGGCTCCGTAAGCTGCAGGCTCCCTTTCTTTATCCGGCAGATGTGGCATCTCAGACAAGTCTTTTCTTCTACAGAGTTGTCCCGAGTCTCTGTCGCTAGCTGGACCATGTGTTCGTCTCTCCTGAATTCCCTGTGGCTACGCGCTCTCTCTGCATCTCCGCCGGTAAAGGCATGACTTCTAGATAAGGATTCAACATTTCTTGCACCGTATGGGTAAATGCTTGCCGAACCTTCTTGTAATTGAGCTGCTATATCATTCAAAAGGCGGAATGTTTCGCTCTGCCTTCTAGCGATACCAGCTTGATTTGCCATGACATCCTCCAACTTTCTAGCCACACTTCCCATGATACCTGAATCATCTATGGTTTCCAGAGAATCTAGCGTGCGAGGATACATCGTGAGATGAAGACCGAGATAAAAAACAAAATGGATAGGTTAATGATTGAATCGGATCCAAGATCTATCCTAAGATTGAGAAGGTTGGAATGAATATTGAGAATCCAATTTTGCAACCGAGAGATTAATCTCCCATTGTGGTCTCCAATTGTATATGGGTGAAAACTATTTCTGCCGGTTTTGGTAATTTTGGGGTGTGTGGATGTGAAATGAATCTAAACCCTAAACAAATGCACTGCACGGGAGTGCTTTTGATTCGAGAAATCAATCTGTACAATTCTGGCCTAAACCAAGAAATGGTCGTTCCAGACTTGCTTCGGTCACAAAGTGAAGGATATGGGGTTGATATTAGGGAGGGAAGCGAAGAAGGTGTTGAGATTGTGAAGGTGTTGGCTGTGTATGACTTGTATCGAAATCTGAACTGGCTTGCAGAGTGTAAGCTATCAGTTCTGGTGTTTCAATACGATTGCATCAACACTAGGTTTATGTCTTGTCTTTTTTGAAAATAGGGAGGAGAACCTATTTATACAAGTCATTGAGCCTAACCCACGTCTCTCATGGCAAGTGGATAAAGTGGAGTGATGGAGCAGTGGAGTTGAGTGTGTTAGTGTTACACGATCAGTATTTCCCACTTCTCCCATCATCACTAACCGTCCATGACTTCCTGGCACGTTCTTGTGATGGCGTGTTGTGCGCTGCACGCTGTAAATCGCCAGACCAATACCTCAGTATGTATCCCCTAGTTTGTGACATGATTGATGTCTCGAGTATGTGGATCGTGGGACCCATAGAAAGTAGCATGTAATGCTATATTAAATAACTAAGTTATTTAGGAAGTCGATATTTATGAAATATCGTGTGAATCCTATGCATGTAATGCATCGAATGTATTTAGCATGAGTGAAGCATCGCTATTTTAAGGCTTAATGGAGTAAGTCACGATTAAGCGTCTTAAAATAGATGCATGTCTAGCCATCTTTAAGTGATCGTTTGGGGCTGTACAGGTAAGTCCTGACTTGGCCGATCACTTGGTGTGGTAGAGTGACGGATGGTAATCACCACGACACCTCATTGACCAGTTAACTCCTGACCAGGGTTGTATAACCAAGCAGGTGAAGTTGAACGGACGAGATGATCTTTGAGACACTCATCTGCGACCGTTACTGGAATTAGGGTTTATGAAGAGGTGCGAAGCATCAATCTTCAGCTTGGTCGAATCCAAGATTGGGACACGATTTTGGCAAGGCCGATTGGGCATGCGTGTAGACGGCATGCCGGTGTACATGTCCATACCTCATTGTCTCGTGAAAGTGTAATCTAGATCGCTCAATTTTTCTGGCAAAGAGGAGCGACTAGGATTGATTTGTGACAGAGATTTTGTGCCGTAAAGGCCGAGCGTCATGCCAACTTTGGGCGCGCGTTTTGAGGCGACCAAGCCTGGTCGGTCTTGGCCGATTAGTCTGGTGTGCAGACGACGGGATGGTGTACACGCATGTATTTCATTGTCCTATGGAAACGTGATCTAAGCCACTCAATTTTTCCGGCAAAGTTGAGTGGTCGAGATTAGTTTACAATTGGGAGGTGTGATCACGCCTAGTTTGGGCGTGCGAATCGAGGCAACCATGCATGATATGCCTTGGCCGATCGGGTGTGGAGATAGATGGGCCCACGGTGATCATGTTGATGCGCACCGGACCTGCCTAGTCTATTCCTGGACCCTTCGTTCGTGCAGGAGAAAATGGACGCTCGTGATGTTCAAACCCTAATTAGGGTTTCATCGGCCTTGCGTCATGCCTAGTTTGGGCTCACGAACTGGAACGATCAACTATACTTAGTCCTGACCGATCGGTCATGTGTGTAGGCGGGCACACGGTGATTGTATTGACATGCTTTAGGCCCTTTGAATCTACATCTACACCCTTCATCTACGCCTGCGAAGATGGATGGTTGAGACTGCATTGTGACACATGTAATGTGCCATAGACCCTAAATTAGGGTATCACGTCCATGCTTCTTTGGTTGGAAGATTTGGCAATCCATGCTACGCTTTTGGGGAGGCCGACCATGCGGGGCCCGCATTGGGTCGGTGGTGAATACTCCAATACCTTCCTGAGGGTTATGGATCCGTCTAAGCCATCCAATCATGCTGGTGAAGTTGGATGGTCGTAATCGTTTCTGAGATTGATACGGACATTCCAGATGCTCGATCGGGCTAGTATAACACTCCGAGAGTTGTAGCCTGTACGGGTATTTCGTACATGCCTCCTTATTTAATGCTTGGAGATTTGTGTTGCTCTGCTGAGAGGGATCACTCAGTCGTCATGCGGCACCATAATGAGAATGGAGTAGTACAGGAAATACAAGGCTAGTCATGCATTAATTGGTAATGATGTAAGTTTATAGTGAAGAAGTATTCTCTACTTTATCAGTGGCTTTATCCTTTGCAGGATGTTAGCGCATAGTTTTGGCTTTTACAATTTTATCCTTAAATGAAAATCCACCATCAACAAAGGAATACATGGTTAAATAATCTAAACTCTCATTTCAATCAATGAGACATTCTCAGAGGACGCTATGTAGCCGTTATTCACAGACCGATTCACGTCAGAGCAATTCTCAAAGCGATTGAAACTTTTCATGACTTTCGTCATTAGGTGAAGATAAACTTGATCAAAGAGAAACGCTTTACCAACACACGATCACGAGAAAAAGATAAGCAATGAATGCTCAGCTCGAAATTTCAAATGTGTATGATCTAGTCTATATAGCATACGACTTTTGTCTCATAAGAAGTAGGAGATAGAAGAGATAGACTTTTGAGTGATAGATAAGTTCAAGTCTCGGCATACCTTTTTGTTGATGAAGTTCCACGGTTCCTTGTATAGATCTTCATCGTTGTATGATGAATCGTCATGAAGTCCTTGAGCTCAACTACACTTTTTTATCCTAGTCTGAGACTTAGCTATGTAGGCTAGAAATCAAGACTCATAGTTTTGATCACTAACATTGACAAACATTCTTGAGATAGCAACGCATGCGAGGTTGACCGAGATATGCTCTAACAACATTTCTTACCTTCCTTCGGCTATTACTAATTCCAGAAGAATTTGACGTGACCCTTTTAGAAAATCCATTAGAGGGAATTTTCTGAGAATTAAGTCTAGGACCTCTAGAAATTAGTTCCAGAGGATTAGTGGAGAGAGGTATCTACCTTCCAGACTTAGATCTACCAGACTTATTCTCATAACCGCTGGGAATGCGTATTTTTGTGGTCTAAGAGTTAGCACCAAAAGAAGAAGTACGATCCTTGTAGAGATTTCGAAAAGAGAGACCATCGAAATCCCTTTTGTGAGAGTTCTGGCTTTCTGCGGGAATGAAATCCATTGTAGAGGTTGTCAGACAATTTACTCTGTCGACAGTAAAAAGAAGTAGATTTTCAAGGTAAGAAATCTGTTTCTTTCCAGCAAAATAATGTTGAACATAGTGATTCTTTTTCCCACAGAAAGAACAGGTTCGTGGAAGAGAAACATTGGACTAAACCTGCATTGAATTCATGGCCCTATTAGAAGACTGCAAGTTGTGTAAACACTTCCTAGCAGGGACTTCCTTTGAAGAACTTTTTTTCATGTATTGTAATTCTATCTGAAAATTAGTAGTAGACACAAAAGATTTTCTCATTAAGACAGAGTTTTCCTTTTTCAAAGATTTGTACTGTTTTTGGGCTAGAAGAAGGGAAGTAACCAATTTCTCTTTTTCGACACGAAGGCTGTCCAGATTTTATGAATGAGTCTCAATCAAACGTTTTTCTCTAATTGAATCTTTTTTAACAATATCCTCAAGAGTACTCATCTTTTCACGCTGTAGAGTAGTTTCTTGAACAAGTTTTTCGATATTGTTAGAGAATGACTCAATGATGTTATAGAGTTCCCGTTCTCGGCCAAGAGACTTCTCAAGTTCATCAGTAAACTGATCATGTTTTTCTTCAAGAGATTTTATCATAGCATCTTGAAAACAATAGACTCAGCTGTAATTTTTTGATTTCTGGTGAGATCCATTTAAGTTTTAGACAAGGAGTTAAACGTCTTATCAGAGAAAAAGTTATCAGACTCTAATGGTAAGAAATTCCTACCTCGGGATTCGAAAGAATCAACAGTTATCCTTGGAGGTAAGTCCAACATATTTGGCATAGTTAAAACTTTTAGGACCCATTTCTATGCGTGCGATTTTGAGATACATAATTGTCCACACAAATCAGATTTCCACAAACACAGACTTGTAAGGTCTTAAACGTGTTTGCCTGCTCTGATACCAATTGAAAAGGCGGGGGTCTAACAACCACACCCAATATTTCGCTCAACAATCTGTATGGACTAACGATCCAATATAATTCTGAGAGAACCAACAAATAAAACAATCTCAATCAAGAAATATATTAAAGAGTTCGTATATTTGTTTCATAATGTAATCATCAAATCAAACATGGAGAAATCCGTGAGCCTGATTAATATAAGAAACAACTTGGACGGTATCAAAAACCAATATCCAAGTGTTAATCAATTTAATCAACAACCAAAGGTTGGATTCACAATTTATTGAAGTTACGCACAACCTGTGATATTTCAATTATATAAACCAATATAATGCGGAAAAGAAATAACACAGACACCAGAAATTTTGTCAACAAGGAAACCACAAATGGAGAAAAATCCCGGGACCTAGTCCAGATTTGAACACCACACTGTATCAAGCCGCTACAGATACTAGCCTACTACCAAGCTAACTACGGTCTGGAATGTAGTTGAGCCCTAATCAATCTCACACTGATCAAGGTACAATTACGTTCCTTACGCCTCTTGAACCACGCCGGATTTTGCGCACTTGATTCTCTTAGATGATCTCACCCACAACTAAGAGTTGCTAAAACCCAAAGTCGAAGACTTGATAAACAAATATTTATCACATAGAAAAGTATATTGAATAGATAAATCTGTCTCGCACAGATATGCCTATGAGTTTTGTTCCGTCTTTTGATAAATCAAGGTGAATAGGAATCAATTGATAAACCAGACTTATATTCCCTAAGAACAGCCTAGTATTGTCAATCACCTCATAATAATCTTAATCGATTAACGAAACAAGATATTGTGGAATCACGAACGATGCGACACAGATGCTTGTGACTATTTTTCAATCTTGCCTACCGGAGAATAAATCTCAAGCAAATCTTAAAGAAGATAGTACTCAACACGATAGAAAACAGCAAGAACAGAACACACAACTACATAGAAAATAGTTGGGTCTGCCTTCACAATCCCAATGAAGTCTTCAAGTCGTTAACCTACAAGGTTTCGTGAAAAACCTAAGGTTAAAGAAGAATCGACTCTAGTCGCAACTATTATCACACAAGAGGTGTGGTGATTAGGTTTACAAGTTGCTAGAGTTCTCCTTTATATAGTCTTCAAAATCAAGGTTTGTAATTAATGCCACCTTGGTAACAAAGCATTCAATATTCACCGTTAGATAAACCTGATTAGATTCAAGTTAATATCTTTCAACCGTTAGATTGATCTTAGCTTGTTATACACAAATGAAATGTACCATCATTTAGATAAAGGTAATCGTACCTAAACGTGTACACTTAGTTGGTTCAACAATAGTTAATCAATGGTTAGCCATATGAGCACTTTTATATCAACCTTATTCATCTTCATCAAAACTAGTTCAAATGACTCAAATGAAACTAGTTAGAGAGTTGTTCAATTGTAATATTTTCATAGAAGTATACAAGACACAACTGAAGAAAAATCGATTTTGATTCACTCGAATCATTTCATGAACATTCTAGCCACGGTTTGCAAAAGATTTCATTCCTTATTATATAAATGTATTAGTTCATGAACAAACCGATTTTAGAACATAACCTACTAAGTATGCAAACGGGTACGCATACCTTAAGTAGCCAGACTGAGTTTGGTTACGCCAGTATGCATATGGGTACGCATACAATTTTACTCTTCCAAACTCCAGCAGAAATTCACGGAACTTGAACTTTTGCCAGTACGCGTATGGGTACGCATACTTAGTTTCCGGACTTCCAACAACCAACCACTACGTGTATGGGTACGCATACCATGGTTCCCGGTTTTGGACTTTACACAAATGTGACTACACACTATGTTTATATCCGATCATGGTTATATGTTTTAAACCCTCGTTTCAATCATGAAACATTCATGGAATATGACAATAGCTGTCTCACACAAACTATTAGCTTTTAAGCAATTTTCAAGTGATCGAATGATCAATACGAAATATTCCGAGTCTACATCAAATGACTGTCTCACACAAATCATGTAAGATGTTACAAGGCAATTTTCACATGATCATCTTTTGACTTTCGTCAAGTATAAAAGATGAACTTGGTTAAAGCGAAATCTTACCAACACATATTTCGAGAAATAGATAAACGATATAAACTCGGCTCGAAATACCAAATGTGTATAATTGAAGTCCATATTATCAATACGACTTTTTGTCTCAAATAGGAGATAAAGTAGATAGACTTTTGAGTGATAGATGAGTTGAAGTCTCCACATTCCTTTTGTTAATGAAGTTCCAAAAGTTCCCTTGAGTAGTTCTTCGTCTTCATTCGATGAACGCCGTGAAGTCTAAAGCTCAACTACACTTAATATCCTAATACAAGGCTTAGATATAAGTAGACTAGAAATCAAGACTTTTAGTTTTGGCAACTAAACTTGACAAACAAGCTTGAGATAGCAACGCTTGCGAGTTCGCCCGAGCAGTGCTCTAATAGATAGAATATGTAGTTGAGCATTAGAATTCACGACGTTCATTGATTGAAGACGAAGAACTACTAAGGGGAGATTGTAGAACTTCATCAACAAAAGGTATATGGAGACTTGAACTCATCTATTACTCAGAAGTCTATTTCTATTCTATCTCCTATTGAGACAAAGGTCGTATAGCAATATAGACTTTACATTATACACATTTGATATTTCGAGTTGAGTTTAACTCGCTTACATATTTATCGTAATATGTGTTGGTAAGCTTTCGCTTTAACTAAGTTCATCTTTGTTATTGACGAAAGTCAAAAGATGATCATGTGAAAATATCCTGGTAACATCTTACATGATTTGTATGAGACAATCATTTGATGTAAACTTGGAATGTTTCGTATTTATCTATTGATCACTTGAAAATTGCTTTGAAGCTAACAGTTTGTGTAAGACAGCCATTCTCGTCTTCCAAGAATGTTTCAATGATGTAGATGGAGTTTAGAACGATTAACCATTGATTGGATATAACACAGTATGCGTAATTATATGCTAACTGTTGCAAGTTATTCAAAGTCCGGGAACCATAGTATGCATACCCGTATGCGTACTGGTTTGATAGTTGAAGTCCGGGAACTTAGTATGCGTACCTGTATGCGTACCGGCTGAAAAGTTCAAGTCCGGGAGTTCAACTGAGTTTGGTCACGTATGACAGTATGCGTACCCGTTCGCATACTGCCGAACCCAGACCAAGTCTGAAACTCTAAGTATGCGTACCCATTTGCATACTTGAGTGGGTTAAGTTATAAAATCGGTTTGTTCATGAACGAATACATTTATATAATAAGGAATGCAATCTTTTGCAAACCATGGCTATAATGTTCATGAATTGATTCGAGTGAATCAAAATCGATTTTGCTTCAATTGTGTCTTGTATACTTCTATGAGAATACAAACAATTGAACAAGTCCATAACTAGTTTCATTCGAGTCATTTGAACTAGTTGTGATTAAGATGAACAAGGTTGATATGAAAGTGTTCATATGGCTAACTTCGGTTAACTATTTTTGAGCCAACTATGTGAACACGTTTGGGTACGGTTACTCATATCTAAATAAAGTCACATTTCATTTGTGTATAACAAGTTAAGTTCCATCTAACGGTTGAAATATATTAGCTTTACTATAATCAGGTTCTCATCTAACGGTGAATATTGAATGCTTTGTTACCAAGGTAGCATTGATTGGAAATCCTGATTTAAAGACTATATAAGGGAGAACTCTAGCAACTGGAAAACCTAATCACCACACCTCCTATGTGATACTAGTTGCAACTAGAGTCGATTATCCTTTAACCTAGGTTTTTCCTAAAACCATTATAGGTTAACGACTTGAAGACTTCATTGGGAATCTGAAGCCAGACCCAACTATTTTCTCTGTAGTTGCGTGTTCTGATCTTACTTTGTTCTATCGTATTGAGTACTATCTTCCCTAAGATTTTTTCGGGATTTAACCTCTGATAGGTAAGATAAAAAGTAGTCACAAACATCTTCGTCTCATCGTTTGCGATTCCACAATATCTTGTTTCGCTTCCATACGATTAAAATTATTCTTAGGTGATTGATATTACTAGGTTGTTCTTCGGGAATATAAGCCCGATGTATCAATTGGTTCTTGTCCACCTTGATTTATCAAAAGACGGAATAAAAACTCGTAGGTTTTTATGTGGGAGACAAATTTATCTATTCAATAGACTTTTATTTGTGAGACAGATTTGTTTATCAGGTCTTCGACTTCGAAAACTCTTAGTTATGGGATCGGTTAAGGGAATCAAGTGCGCAGAATCCGGCGTGGTTCAAGAGGCATAAGGAACGCGATTGTACCTTAATCAGTATGAGATTGGTTAGGGCTCAACTACATTCCAGTCTGAAGTTAACTTTTAGTAGGCTAGAGTCTGTATCGGCTTATTACAGTGTGGTGTTCAAATATGGACTAGGTCTCGGGGTTTTTCTTCATTTGCGGTTTCCTCGTTAACAAAATTTCTAGTGTCTGTGTTATTTCTTTTCCGCATTATATTTTTATATAACTGAAATATCACATGTTGTGCGTAGTTCAATCAATTAGATAAATCCAACTTTTGGTTGTTGATATAAATTTATTGACGCTTGGATATTGGTCTTTGGTACCATCCAAGTTATTTCTCATAATAATACGACTCACAGATTTCTATCTGTTTGATTGCAAATTGATTTGAGAAATTGAGATATAACTCTTGGATGTATTTTCCTTGACTGAATCTGACTGTCTAGTTGATTCTCTTGGAATATATTGGAGTTAGTCCATACATATTGCCTAAACGAAATATTCGGTCTGGTTGTTAGATTCCCGGTTTTTCAATGAGAAATAACTTGGATGGTATCAAAGACCAATGCCCAAGTGCCAATCAATTACTATCCAACAATCAAGTCGGATTTACCAATCGATTGATATACCCACAATCTGTGATACTTCAATTATATAAACAAATATAATGCGGAAAAGAAATAACACAAACACCAGAATTTTTGTTAACGAGGAAACCAAAAATGCAGAAAAACCACGGGACCTAGTCCAGTTTTGAACATTATAATGTATTAAGCCGCTACAGACACTATCCTACGACAAGTTAACTTCGGACTGGAATGTAGTTGAGACTAACCAATCTCACACTGATCAAGGTACAATCGCGTCCCTTACGCCTCTATAACCACGTCGGATTCTGCGCACTTGATTCCCTTATATGATCTCACCCACAACTAAGAGTTGCTATGACCCAAAGTCGAAGATTTATAAACAAATCTATCTCCCATAGATATATATGTCTATTCTGATAGATAAATCTATCTCACACAGATAGATCTACGAAGGTTTTATTCCGTTTTTTGATAAATAAAGGTGAACAGGAACCAATTGATAATCCGGTCTTATACTCCCGAAGAGCAGCCTAGAAATATCAATCAACTCACAATAACTTAACTATATGGTAGTAAAAGAAGTTATGGTGGAATCACACAGAATGAGACGAAGAGCTTTGTGATTAATTTTTATATCTTACCATCGGAGATAAATCTCGATAAAATCTTAGAGAAGATAGTACTCAATACGATAGAACAAGTAAGATCAGAACACACAACTACAGAGAAAATAGTTGGGCCTGGCTTCACTAATCCCAAATGAAGTCTTCAAGTCGTTAACCTAATAGGGTTTTTGAAAAACCCAGGTTAAAGGAAAATCAATTCTAGTCGCAACTAGGACACATGAAAGTGCCGAAATTAGGTTTTACAGTTGCTAGAGTTCTCCTTTATATAGTCTTTAAATCAGGGTTTGCTTTCAATCAAAGCTAAGATAGCTTAGTAACAATGCATTCGATTCACCGTTAGATGAAAACCTGATTTAAGATTCAAGCTAAGTTTGTTTAAAACCAAAGTAATATCTCTCCACCGTTAGATGGTCTTAGCTTATTACACACAAATGAAATATACCTTCATTTAGATATGGGTTACCATACCTAAATGTGTATATTGAGTTGGCTCAATAACAGTTAACCGAAGTTAGCCATATGAACACTTTTGTCTTAACCACATTCATCTAACACTTCTAGAAATCAATCATGAAAGATAATCAAATGAATCTAATTGTGTTCCACATACAGTTGTTCAATTGTTCACTATCTTATAGAAAAATATATGAACCAATTGAATCAAAATCGGATTGATTCGTATGAATTAATTTATGAACATTACGGTTTGCAAATATTGCATTCCTTAATTCATAAATGTATTTTTCATGAGTATGAAAACATACTTAATCGATTTTAGAACTTAAACCACTAAGTTTTCAAACAGGTACGCAAACTATAGCATCCAGACTTTGGTCTTGTCCAGCAATTTGCAAAGGGGTACGCATACTTCTGTTCCGGACCTTGACTCAGGTAGAACCGTTCGCATACTGGAATGCAAAATTGGTTCCCGGACTTTAACAGTTAAAACCGCCCGCATACTAGGTACACAAACAAAGTTCCCATACCTGAATCATACCAAAACAGTTCACATACTAGGTATGCAAACTGTGATGTATCCAGACAAAGGTTTTTGTCCTAAACTCCCATTTCAATCATTGAAACATCCTTAGAATACGATAATAGCTGTCTCACACAAACTATTAGCTTATAAGTAATTTTCAAGTGATTGGATGATTAATTCGAAACATTCCGAGTCGACATCAAGTGATTACTCAAATCATGTAAGATGTTTCAAGGCAATTTTCACATGATCATCTTTTGACTTATTATTTAGTTTCCAACAAATAAATTGTTTCCAACTAAATTCGTCAAGAATAATGATGAACATAGCTAAAGCAAAAAGCTTCCAACACATATTTCGAGAAATAGATAACCGAGATAAACTTAGCTCGAAATACCAAATGTGTATGATATAAAAGTCTATATAGCTATACGACTTAATCTCATTAGGGGATAAAATAGAATAGACTTCTGAGTGATAGATAAGTTTTAATATTCACATACCTTTTGTTGATGAAGTTCCTCCAAGCTCTCCTCAGTAGATCTTCGTCTTCAATCGATGAACGATGTGAAGTCTAAAGTTCAACTACACATTCTATCCTAATCCGAGACATAACCATAAGTAGACTAGGAAGCAAGGATTATAGTTTTGATCACCTAAACTTGACAAACAAGCTTGAGATAGAAACACTTGCGAGTTCGATCGAGCAGTTCTCTAACAGGTTACTCTGGTATGCTTTTAAATTTAACCTTCTTATTTATCTCTGGTGTAATGCTTCATTATATAAGCATGCATTTGTTTTTCTTATTTCTTTGATCAATCTTAATTAAAAGCTTACATGATATTTGATACCAATCGATCCTTACAACCTCACAACCCTAAAACCTAATAACTTTACAACCTGAAATCCTCTTTCACCATTAATGGTAAAAAAAAACTTGAACTCAATGAATTCATCAACTGACAACAACAACACATAAACAATCCAACAAATTTTCCACCATTACAACAACCGCAAATTCTTCTACCAACGACAAAAAATAATCCACTTATATTTCACTAACAAAATTTACAGGATAATCATCCTCTACCTCCACTTTTTCCCAATCTTCCTCAACCTGCTTTTTGTTTTACTCAGTTAGCATTCATGATCACTAATTTCATCTTTGTAGTGCTTGATAGTTTTAATTTTCTGGTTGGGAAAGGTTAGACAATCTTGATCAATACAAATCTATTTGGATTTGTGGATGGATCAGTTTCTCATGAGTCGCCTTTTTATTTCAGAATAATGCTGAAATTCCTAATCATTAATTTGTTCTTAGATTGGTGATCTATGCTCCATTTGTTGGTTCTTGTACTAACGAAACAATTTTTCCTTCTTTTGCTACATAACTGCTTCGAAAGTCCTCCGCTGTGAGAAATGGACATGTCTTGCTAAGATTTACCCTGAGAAATTATTTGCTAGGAAAAATATGTTAAGATCTAACTTAATTTCATAATAATAGAATAGGTAAATCACCTTTTTTTTCTTCTTCAGTTGATTAAATCAAGGGGTGTTTTTAATATGATTTTTAATTGTTGTAGTAAATAGATTCGAACTCTAAGACTTGTTAAAATTAAATTTAAAGATTTAATGAAAATAATAAATAAAAGCGAGAGTTACTGGGACTAGGATTTCACCGAGATCATATCATAAGATTAAATTATTTATTCTTCAGCAATTATAGCTCAATAAATAAAAAAACATGGACTCTTATTTTTTCCAAGGTAGATTCTCAAAAGATTAGTTGCAAATCCTAAGCATGGAACATCAAAAAATCTAAGCAAGCATGACCCATCAAATGAAATGACAACTAATTAATCAAAATCATAATTTCTATTTTAATTAATGCAAAAGCCATATAGAGAATAAAATAATTTTACCCATGTACGAAATTCGGATTCTCCGTCGACCCAGTGTAGGGGTTTAATTCCTCATATTGTAGACACGCTTAAAATATGATTTCATTGCTCAAAAAGGTGCTTATAAGGATGAAAAATAATAAAACAGAGATTTGCAACGGTGAAAGGGCGTTACAGAACCTCCTGTTACAAATACAATGTTGTTACAAAGAAAACGATAAATCGCAAATGTTGCAGAACAACAGTCGCAGAGAGATGAATAGATAATAGTTAGAACAACGACGGACTAGAAGTGTAGTCTGTGCGTCTTCTTCCTCTCTTCTCTACTGATGAAGAACAATCTTACTGCACTCGATTTCTCGCTCTATTTTTCTCCCCTAACTCTCCATATCCTCTTATGTAATTCCAGCAGCCTTTATATACCCAATTGGACCGAGAATAAATCCTCATAACTCCACATAATCTCGTTATAACTCGGTATTATTCTTCACTCGAAATATTTCCTTATTCTTCTTTGCATTGCGTTTAATCTGATTCTGCAGGACTCAGACAACGTCAACCACGCTGTAGTCACACGAAAACTTTCTCCAGCTCATGTAAATCCCGTGAATATATCCAGATCCCCTGTTTTCTTCAATCCTTCCAATCGTGGGATTATCTGCTTTATACCTTCTGCATGCGTCTTTGAGCTCTCAATCCAATCATATTGTGACATAACATGCTAGTATATAACCAAACCAAGCGAGAAATCCGACCAAATCTTGCAAAGTTACTCGCAGAAACCCATGAGTATTTCTTTTTCTGTTTTATTGAGTCTACGTATATCTTCTTATTTTATCGATTTTAACTTGCATACCATTCATGTTTTAATGCAACAGGATATTCCCAAATCAATTCCAGCGAAAAAATCTCAACAAATCAGCCCAGAAATCAACACAGGAAGTTATGCAATCTGAAATTATTTTCCTGCCAAAATGTACTCTTTAAACCGTAAAGAAGATGATGCCCCTTATCCTTTGATAGGGTGCGATAGTATGTGGGTGCCCCTTATCAGTAGAGGTGCCCCTTATCCAAAGTAGGAGTCCGCTTAGCGATTATCCTTCGGGGTGCCTTTATCAACTTTTTCGAGCCAATTCTCCACAAGAGATTATTCTTCCAAAAACATCTAAAACAAGTTTATTAGTGATAAAATGAGTCTCAACTAATGTATGTATGGGTGAAAATGCGTCGTACTTTCGTGCTTATCAGTTTTGCGTTACCTCCCTTGTAATATTGGTAATTTGCATTACCTCGTCTACAGAAATAAAGTTAGCAAAACACTTATCAAATCCTCCTCTAGTTAACAATTCTATCTATTCCAAGTAGAGGTGTCAAACATGCCGTAGGTTTGGGACAAAAAGCGGTTAGAGGTGACCATTGAATAAGTACCTTCGGCTTGAGTTTGATTAAAAGTACGGAATATATTTGCACCGTTACTATCTTCAAATAAAGTATTTTCCACGATAACACCATGAATAGCCTATCTAACACATATCGAGATAATACCGAACCAGTCCTTAGATTTAGTTAAGGCCATCAAGGAGCTGTATGAGGCTGAAGTATCATGTATGGCCGTATGAGTCTGAAATATATCATCTATGGTTCTGAAATAACGATGAAAGCAGTGATGTTATCACCTACTATTATTATCTAACAGTTCGAGTAAAATTGATATAGTTGAGGCGCAGTAAAAAGATGGCTTTTGGGGGTGGAATCTATGGATACAATTGATATGTTATCAACTCCTCGAACAGTACTATAAGAATCAATACTGAACATCCCGCCGGACCTGGTCCAGGCTAGCCTGCATTTTTCATGTCCCAAAAAGTATGCGTTTAGTGGTTTGAGGATGGAACCTTTAGCTCCTTTATTATTCTCGAAACCAATTGGGCAGATGTGATTTTGTGAATATTCAATACGATCCGATTTGCAAACCGAATATAGTTATATAAAGAAATAAAATGCTAATACTAGTAACTAAATAAAATTAATTACGATTTGCCCGCTAATACTAGTAACCAAATAAAATTAATTATGATTTTCCCACACTTGTGCTCAGATTTTTTATTGGGAACTTGAGAAATTTTTATTCAAGGAAGGAAGATCTTAATATTTGTGAGAGTATAGATTTATGAAAATTTCAAAAGATATTCTTGGAGGTTAGAATTTATGGAGTCCAAAAGGGGGTAAATTTTATCAAATAAAATTGAAATATTTGCAATACATTTAATTCAAATATTATAATTATTTAATCTACAATAATTTTATCCAAAAAATTGGTGGGTAGCGTAGCAACAAACTGTGCACCAACAACTTTCTGAATTACAAGTCGTATACGATGAAATAAATAATTACAATATTAGAGTTTTATTTGATTAATTCGTTCACACTTTTGTAGATGTCATGACTAAGTTATCAATGTGCCCTCAAAGGTTTTTTCTCATAGAAAGGAGCATATCCCGAAAATCAAAATTTGCGTCTTCCCTTACTGTACATGAACACCCTTTTGATGTTAGTAAAGGAGTAGATAAATTTCTTTTTCATAGACTAGGAGTTGCTATTCAAAAGGGTGTTGGTTCCCAGCTTGTTGCTAGGCTGCCACCTAAAATTTTGTACGACTGAGTATTATTCATTGATGAAAGATAAACTTTATTTAAAAAAAAAATTATTATCCATAGTGTAAATTAATCTTCCATAATTATTTACACTATGCTATGTGTATCGTTGCATTAGCTAAAATTTTATTTTTTTTATCCCATAATTTGTGCAACATATGTACAACAATATATATATATATATATATATATATATATATATATATATATATATATATATATATATATATATGCAAAAAAATATGCACAATCAAAACCTATGCAGAAAATATCTATAACTAGAATGTTTATTCCATGATTTGTGCAACATATACACCCGTAAATATGTGCAAAAAAGAAAATGCATAATCATAACCTATGCAGGAAATATCTATAACTTGAATTTTATACGGAAAATATAATCTGTAAGGAATATATCGACAACTAAAAGATTTTTTTGGTCTTTCCACGATAACAATTATTTATGTGTCATGAAAATAATTTGCATAATTATCTCTATGATCCCATGATCAAGAGAATAAGACACATGTTTTCTAAGGCCATAAAAATAATTAACTCAAAAAGATATTCCCTCCGTCCCAAATTAGTTGAGCTAATTGGTTTTAAATTTTGTCCCACAAATAAATCAGCTATCTCACTAATCAAGGGGATATCTAAAAGTACCCCTTTTTTGGTCAATCAACAATTTCAATTTATTCAAATCAAAATGTGATTACATGATCGCTTATAAGAATAACAAAAACATCAAAATACAAAATAATAAGAATCCTAATACAAATGAAGATATAAATTACAGGTAAATCGCGAAGAGAAAGAGCCATATACCATAAAGATACCCAATTTTTGTAAATATAGTAAGGAAGGATGATGGTATAATCCGGAATCGATCCCGACCATTTAATATGATTTTCTTCTTATTCAATAAAAGATACTCCTATAAGAAATGAGTTATTTGCCCAAAATCTTGTAAATCCAAACGAACCCGGAGACACTAAATCCCTTGGATTGAATATGGTTTCTAAGCAATACCATGTTGGATTGTCGATGTTCTTGAATTGAGAATAGCAAGTCAGGAACCAGCGATCAAGGTTTGAATAAATCGCCCTCAAAGCGAAGAGAAACTCGCCCCAAATGGCGAAGAAAAATCGCTCCAAATAGCGAAGAAATATGTCAAATGACATCAAAAACAAAACAAAATACTTTTATTCGATTAAAACTTAAAAAAGAAAAGAAATCTTGCTCAAATCTGGTCCAAAAGGGACCAAATCTGAGCAAGAGGTTAGTGGAGGCTAAAGGTTTTTTTAAGAGAGAAGAGGAAAGGAGAAGAGAGAGAAAGAAAGAAGAGGACTCAACTAGTATACTACCCTTTTAATTAATTATTGTTACTATAAGAAATATGTATAATTTGATAACCATATTTATATTCGTTCCGTAGGTGTTTTAAAATGCTTTCCAATGGTATAAAGTTTACGAAAAACCGTGGTATAGTTTAAGAGATAAATCATTTCTAAGTTTTACTAGTTATTATCCATAAGGGTATAATTTTAAAAAATACTTAAACATACTCTCATTTTCTCCCTGCCTTAATAATTGTGCAAACTACAAATAACTCAATTAATTTGGGACGGAGGGAATAATGAGGAGAGATCCCTTCACACTTTCATTACACACTATCTCACATATTGGACATCATTTTTGCGAAAAAAAAACCAAATCGTAACGGATTTGAAGCTAATATTTTAGGGATATTTTACTATTACAAGCTCCACGTTCTTATAAAAAATAAGCGTATTCCGAGAAATAACACCACCATCTACTACTTTGAAATTAAGACTGGTAGATTGTGAGGTTTAATATTTCGGAATGTGTTCATTTTTGGTAGGTATGTAGAACTTGGTAAGAGGAACTATCCTCAACATATAAGCTTCAAATCCTTTATGATTTGGTTTTTATTCATAAAAATAGCGTCCAGCGTACGAGGTAGTGTGATAATAAAAGTACGAAGGGATTTTATTTAGTGTTTATACACTATAATATATGGTTATATTACAGTGTAGTGAAATGTGAAATATATGCTCAAAGATTTACTACGATTCTTGTGAAATTAAGTCGAGCAGTTTTTAAACATTCATTTCCGGAATGTTCTTACTTTGATCAATACCATAAATAGATAAATAAATACAACTGTATGTACAATAGGTGCGAATTAACATTTATGAGTGAGGTTTTGAATGACAATCTTGCTTGCTCTTTCATTGGAAAAAATGAATAAAAAGTAGAATCAACAGGTTAACGCGTTGGGCTGCTTTATGAGAGTCTATTCCTTGAAGAGTAATGAGTACTACTCTTAATTAGGCTCTTGATTAAGCTCAACAAGAAAAAATGTTTTTGTAAGCAAACGAGTTTTACGAACACTAGAATGGATAAACAAGTTCTATTAAAAAAACCAAAAGAATACCAAGTAAGGATAAATTCATAAAAGGAAGCCAAGTAAAGTTGGACACAAGCATTCCATAGATCCATTCGACTTTCATGAATTCTTCTTCTGCAATTAACCACATTATGTTTGCTAAGGGCAACAATCTCTGTCTATCTGAAATTCAGACGGCGCAAGCCTTCTTAGTTATTAACCATAAGCTAGCAAAAATTAGCTGAATTTTAGACTTCATAGTTCGTAGTTAAAAGAGAATTGAGCAAGTATAGGCTATAACCTTTAACCCTTAAATGTCTCCGCTGCTTTATTTTTCTTTTACTGAAAAAGCTACATAATTATCATTATAAATACACAAAATTGGTTAAAAAGACCAAAATCAATAATTTCTGGGTGAAAGGATATTTAGATTTTGATACTGTTTAAATTGATTAAAACTTAAAAAATAGCCAGGATGTAAACAATTTCATCCTACCCATTTTCAAATACTTTTTCTTATTTTTAATTTACGTCAGGATGCATCCAGTTTCATCCTTACTATTTTTTAAGTTTAAGTCAGGATGAATCCAGTTTCATCCTTGCTATTTTTCTTAGTGTCCATTTCACTCATACTAATTTTTACTCGTCCATTTAAACCGTGTTTTAAAAATATTTGGACAAATGACCCATTTTCCGTTATAAATACGCGTAACTAGATTTTTCTTTATTTTTCTTTTACACACCGGAAGACACTAGATTTTGTGCCGAGGATTGAAAAATGCAAAATACGTGAACTATTATCATTATAAATGCATAATTATTATAGGTTTGACAGAAATTGGATGAAGCACGTAATGATTTGTTATGGTAAAAAAGGATTTTGTGAGTAATGGTGATTTGCTTTTAGTACAAAATGATTGTGTTTTAGTTTGGATTTTAAAGTTTGTTCCAATGAGACTTTAGCCCACCCCTTTTGAACCTTTTGTGAACGTGCTTAAGGCCTTATCTTACAGTGTCGTTCTAAACAGATGGTAAGTAGCAATATGGCAACACATGGTATCACGGTAGCTTAGATCCCTCGCTTTCCGGTGTCTAGCTCGAATTGTTGTTTCTCTTCTTCAAAACACGACATAAGTTCTTAAACAGCAAGTGTGAGTCGTCATTATAAGTTTTTACAATAATCAGTTGCAGGGACTTGAAAGTACAAGGTTAACTAATATTATCACCTTATCATCAAGCCGCCTATTTGGCAACTGACCGTGTTTCCCAAGGTTACTCTACTAATTAAACTCAATTAACTATTTTGAACATCAAATGGATGAACTTTGAACATCTTGATCATTAGAAAATGATACCTTTTCCATAATCCAACGGCTTCAGTCCTCAGTCATATCTAACTAATTTAGTTTAGTTTAGAATTGATTCTATCAAGTTTTCTTAAGTTAAAGTAATTAACAAGCAACCAGGCTTGTTTGTCAAACACAACATAGTCTTCCATATTATATGCATGCATATACGTATATACCTAGCTAACAAGCTACTACAAGAGTTGGCTGTCTTTGAGCTTCAATTATAATGTACGTAAACGGCCCTTACTATCGTTTTTCGTTGACCTAATCTTTTTTCACCAATATTATTCCATATAAGAAGCACTTCTCCTGGTTCTTAGTGCTTCATCACATGCTCATTGTTTGTTTCTTCAATTTCTTCTCTCTGCGACATTACCTTTTCTCCTGATTCAATCAAAGTTTATTCCTCTCTTAATTATAGCTTCTTCGCCTCCATCGAGGAAAACAAATTAATTAACCAGGCACATTGTACTATAAATAAAAAAAATTACATCGCATTAATGGCATCCTCGACGACTATAAGTTTTACTCATTGCTCATCTTTCTTTGCAAGAGATATTTTCTTTTGGTTTCATATCATAACAATAACTACTTTGCTCATGGCTCGCACTACTCGTGCCGGTCCTTCTAATTTTACTACAGCAATTCTGATCAGAGTTGATCAATCTGGTGCTGGTGATTTCAAGAAGATTCAAGATGCTATTGATTCAGTTCCTTCTAATAACACTGATCAGCTTTATTTCATTTGGGTAAAGCCAGGAACTTACAGGTATGTTCATGGTCTTTTCGTTCATGCTCTTCAGAATATTTTCAATGTTTTAGTGTTAGAAAACTTAATTCATAGGTCTAAGTAGTGAACATACGAATTTTAGAATTTCAGTTGCAGAGAATCGGGTGAAGAATTTCAAAATCCGTAAAAAAAACAAGAATAACAGAGTAAACAGAACAGAAGTGAAAAAAACCTAATAGACGGACGAAGAAGACGAATAACGGGTCGGGTATAGATACCTGATCCATTAGCCTATAGTCATCCAAGTACCCAACCAAACTTGCGGGCCACCACCGTTTCAGCCCATTTCACCTTCCACTTAACAATTTTAGAACTAGTTAAAACAAGATTCGCAGTCCAACGTTAGAAAATGATTATCATCCTTGAACAAGTTTGACGAATCTCTGAAATTAGGAACCATTATTAGATGATTTTAGTCCCTGTGGTTCTTTTCTTAATTTCTCCATATGTTTCTCTGTATATCTCTCTCCCCATACTTAAAAATATTCAGGCGGAGTGCTCAAGGTCTTTGAGGGAATTGAGTGTTCGTATTCACGTGAAAAAACAAAGAACACACTTGTTAATGATGCATGCATTTTTGTAACACGTTAAATAAAATACTTAAAACTGCATCCATTTTCTTGATGTCTAGTTATCTAGTATTTGTATCTCATTTTGCGAATGTGTCTGGATCGCAGTGAAAAGCTTGTAGTTCCAAGTGATAAACCATACATAACACTGAGTGGTACCAATCCAGCAACAACCATAGTCACATGGCAAGATGGTGGAGACATTTACACATCTCCAACTCTCACTGTTTTGGCTTCTGATTTTGTAGCAAGACTAATCACAATTCAGGTACTAAAAACATTTTTCCCAGATATAGTTAATAAGTTAACTGGTCCGTATATTTCTATCTTGTTTCGTTATTAATTGTTGATTATCGTGTCGGCTTATTATGATCGGTTGAACAGAATACTTTTGGAAACAGTGGGAAAGCGGTAGCACTGAGGGTAGCAGGGGATAAAGCCGCGTTCTATGGATGCAGATTCACATCATACCAAGATACTCTTCTTGATGATAGAGGTGGTCATTACTTCAGTAACTGTTACATTGAAGGTGCCACCGATTTCATATTCGGAAATGGAGCTTCTCTTTATGAAGTAAGCATTTTTACCATAAATATGTTGATACGATTTTTTTTTATTTTTTTTTCGACAAAATATTTTTTTTTATTTGGCAACTAATATGGTTAGCACTCTTCTGGATGTATATATAGAAATGTCGTATCCATTCAGTTGCGGAGGGAATGGGGATTATAACAGCACAGGGTAGAGCATCACCACTGGATAAGACGGGCTTTGTATTCTTGGGCTGCAAGATTACTGCCCTCAATGGAACAAGTCTAGTGTTGGGAAGGCCATGGGGTCCTTATGCTAGGGTTCTTTTTGCTCTCACGTACATGTCTAGTGCCGTCGTTCCTCAGGGTTGGGACGATTGGGGTGACCAAACTCGACAAAGGTACCCTTCCCTATGCTAGGGTTCTTTTTTCTCCTCATATATATATATTAAATCAAGACGATTAGCTTATTGCGTCGAAAATTAACGGTTGATAAACATTTCTTTTTTGGTGACAGTACGGTGTTTTTCGCTCAACACAAGTGTTGGGGACCAGGTGCAAGTACCTCAGCGAGGGTTGGATGGTCGAAAGTGCTCTAACAGATGATGAAGCAGCACCATACTTGACGAAAGGCATTATTGGTGGCCGAGATTGGATCAGGCCCTTGCCAACTCAATTTAGAAAAGCTGGTTCAACTACGCTAATCAGAAGTCTTTTTTAATTCTTTAAATTGATCTATCTGTTTATCGTTGTATTATATTACGATTTATCCCCATTTATCTGTTTTTTTAATTGATTTGATGATGCCTAAGCGCATATTGTTTTAAACTACTGTATGGGTGATTCTGTATGTATAAAATTTGGTTCTTAAAACCGATCTATATATTGTCCATTAGAGATGCTTAAAAGGACAATATATAGATCGGTTTTATAGCCCAAGTGACAGTTACCTAGTTAGCAATTGGACGAATCATTTGCCAATTATTCTTTAAAGAGTAGCAATTTGACGAATCATTTGCAATTCCAATACTTAGAATTTATGAGCTTCCCGAACTATTCGCGATTTTACATTCCGAATTGTGAAAACTACAGGGAGACCCATTCTCCCTGATGTTTCTACTGTGAAACCCACGCTCCCAAAATTACAGGCGTGCATCCAAATTTTGGAAGAAAATTATTCTCAAACCCAAAATATATAAAATTCTGTTTCTGTCTTTTTATTTTCTTCTTCTTCGTCTTTTTTTCTTCTTCTTCTTCTGCACTATACCTAGATCTCAGAAAAAGGGAGAGATTCGATTGATTTCGAGAACAAATTCATGCCTAAATTCGATTGATCTCAACAGCAGCATCAAATCGTCTTCTTCTTCGAATTAACGACGAACACTCTTACTACCGATTCTCTTCATTACAATTTAAATTCACTACTGTTATTAATGGTAGCAGCAAAAATCCCAAAATCGGTTTGTAGAACACGGTTTGGTCATCATAGATTTATGATCAAAACTTGTTTTCAATGAAGATTTTGAAATGAATTTCAGATTTTTATGAAACTCTCAGCCGTGAATTGAGTTGGAGTAAGCAATACTGGATGAGTTGTGAAGAAGGTTTAATTGCAGATGATGGTGTAAATACATGAAAGAAGATGATGGTGCAAATACATGATTTTGACCAAGAGCCCCCGAATAACTGAAAGATAATGGTTTGCGTGGGAGTCAATGAAACATGAAAGAAGATGATGATGTGCTTATGACTGCATAACATGTCATTCAGTCGAGAAACTGTATGCATAACATGTTATGCATTCGTGAAAATGGATGCATAACCTGTTATGCATCTACAAAATTTGTTGCATAACTTGTTATGCAGTCCAGAAAACCTGCATAACATGTTATGCGTCCGAAAATATGGCTACATAATGCATTATGCATCGAGAAAATAGATGCATAACCTGATATGCATCCGTAAATATGGATGCATACTACATTACGCATCAATTTTTTATATGTACGGCTAAAATCAACCAAAACAATGGTTACATAACTTGTTATAGATGCATAACTTTGTTATGCAGATACATAACTTGTTATGCAGTCAAAAAAATGGTTGCATAATTCGTTATGCGTCTGCAGAATGTGTTATGCATCGTTTTTGGTGACTGCATAATGGTTAAGTATCAAGTTTTCAAAAAAAATCCCTAAAATGAGGATCACCTCCGATTTTTTCGTTAAAAGCAAAAATTTGATATTCTTATTTGTACTCGTTGCGTAGCTCTTTTAAAAAGATTTCCAACGATATAAAATTTGTAAAATTCTAAGGCGCGGATTTTTAGATATGTTATGTCCAAGTTGCGCTGCCAATTATACCCCTAAAAAAAATAGTATGCATAACGAGTTATGCTTGAAAAGATAGTATGCATAAGCAGTTATGTATTGATTCATATAATAATTTCATATAATTATGGATGTCACGGTATACAAAATTAATTGTGGGTCTGAGAACGAAAATATTATTTTTTTTGGGTCTCTCCCTAATTTCCCCTCCCGAATTAGGAGGAAGCGTCATGAAACACCGACCCAGTAGCTGCTGGGCCTTTTTAATGCCATTTTGTAGGATTGTAGGGTCCATCCAATTAACCCTCCCTTTCTTGCTTATGAGGATATTCGAGGTCCTAACCATGTTTTCCGCTCCGAATTAGGAGTCGGCGAGGGTGAGCATGGGCCGGTTTTTGCCTCATCTGCTTCCAATCTAACATCCAACATATTGCATCTAGAAAAAATATGTGAGTTGTCCAAAAATCCCAAAAACATAATTATAATGTACAAGTAAACAATAGGGATGGGTGAAATGGACACCAAAAATCTTAGACAATTATTCCCTTAATCTTTATATTCTTATTATTTGATTTTATGATAACTTGTAAAATATAAGTCGGATTTTAATAAAATTTATATTCTTGGAAAGGATTTTCAATTATTTACAAAACAAGATACATTGTTGATAGTAAATTCGAAAGTTTTTTTCCAAATATTTTTTGTTAGGATGAAACTGTTTGCATCCTAGCTTAAAGTAAGATAGAAAAAATTATTCAAAAAATATAAGAATGAAACTGGTTACATCCTATCGTAAACTAAGACCACAATAAAAATATTTGAAAAGTAGCTAGATGAAATAAGATGCATCCTGATTTAAACAAAGAAAAAAAATATTCACGAAATAGTTAAGATGAATCTGGATGCATCCTGGCTTAAACTAAAATAGGAAAATTATCTAAAAAAATACCTAGGACGAAACTGGTTACATCCTGGCTTAAAATAAGATTGGAAAAAAAAAAACTATCCGAAAAATAGCCAAAATGAAACTGAATGCATGTTCTTTAAAGTAAGAAAAGTAATTTAATAAAAATAGTTAAGATGAATCTGGATACATCCTGGCTTAAACTAAGACGTGGTTGGTTTCATCCTATCAACACATACATAAATTTAGGTGCATCCATACTTAAAGTGACATGAACCAAATTCATTTAGGCTTTGAAGTTCATGAATTACTCCTCTCACGAGTGATCTCACCCCAAACAAAAAAAAAAACACAAATGTTGATTAGTTATCTAATACAGTAGAAATGCAACAAACACGGGTGCAGATCCTCTGCACTGGAAGTTTGCCTGTCCCATGTCTCTGCCTATCAACGGACGACACATGTTATAATTTTAACAGTTTTTAATTTACCGTCCATCTCTTTGTGTAACTAATTTCGTGATATATTCTTTAAAAAAAATATATAAAATAAATCCAAACAAGTTTTTCGTCACAAAGTTCATTGAATTCAAAACCCAAAACGCTTCTCTTTATTTTTACCATCAAATATGGCTGAGGAAATGATCTATCAAACCGCCGATCAAGTTATGGAAAAGATTCAATATGAAACTGCCGATTAAGATTATCAATACAAAACTGCCGATCAAGTTATGGAAAAGATTCAATATAAATTACAACCTAATCATATGGAAGAACAATGATTCATCACCTAGATCGCTCCAAAGAATAACTATTACGGATCTTTTTAGTTTTTAAGTTTATCTCAAAAATAAAAAATAAGGTTTGATTTTATTGTTTATTCACCTCTTGATTGATTTTTTTTTTTTGAAATTCATGGTTGTTAGACTACACAAAATTCAGGGTTTAGCAACCCAGATTCGCAACAATTCTATTGCAGTTGCGATTTTCTGTTGCTAATTTAAGTTGCCGATTTTTAGCAACAACTTTATTCTGTTTCGAAAATCGCAACTGCCCATGTTCTATTGCGACTAGAAACAACCAAGAGTATAAGCATGCGTAGCAGGGAACACTTTTAACCTTATTTCAACCCATATGTTTGAATGATTTCAGATCGTGTTGTTATTTCACCCATTTGATCACTTGACTTTGTGACTTTAGAAAAGTGCTGCTTCATTTCTATCCACAAATTCCTCTTCTTTACTCTCTCCTTTATCCTCTCCGTTTGACCCTTTCATCTCGATCTGAAGAAACAGCTCCGCTGCCAATAATCTCTTCTGCTACTGTTAAGATAGATGATTCTACCCTAATACCTATTTCGACGGTGATGATGAAAACCATACCTTTTTTTTTGTCGCCCACATACAACTTCTCTTCCTTTTTACTCTCTTTCTCTTCTTCTATGATCCAACTCCAGAGCCACAACCTATAATCCTTATGCTTGAGCACCACTATCATCAATGATTCAACCGCCACTAGGACTACCTTCTTCTTCTTCTTAGAACTCGATCTCTTGTTGAATATCTTTAGTTTAAACTATAGATCCAGTATTTATATTTGTTATCTAGGGTTTCAATTATGAAGATGAGCAAGAGATTACTTTGATTGATCAACATGAGGATTCAAATTGAAAACACATGTAACAAACCATTTTCCAATTTAAAGTCGTTCTTAATCAGGTGATGTTTCGTTGTTGCATTTAATTTTTCTTATAAGTTTTGTTTCATTGCTCGGTTAATTTCTAGGTCAGTCACTGGATTTTGGGTTTTCTTTTTAGGGAAGGAAAGATCTGATTTTGATGTTAGGGTTTTAATTTGTTTTTGATGTAGCGGTTGATAAAAGACTTTCAGGTTCGGTGGCTTAAATTTGTGAACAATTTGAAGTCTTATCCATTGTTTTTATTTTTCAATTTTAATTTCAGATGAAAGAACTCCCTTAGGTATTTCAATTTGTGAAACCTCTCCTTTTGCGCGAGTATTTATTTCACTTAAGTTAGCTCATTCTTCTGATTGTTGTTATATCATTATTTGTTATCTTTAAGATTTCAATGGACCCATAAAACACCAAAAGTTTCATTAGTGTGTCAATTTGAATTGAAAATTTTGGTGATATTACATTAATATTAAGTGCAATCTGGTTGACATTCACATCCTAGCAAACTGTAGAGTTTTTGATGTTGAGATTTCTGCGGAAGTATAGCTACTCTCATGCCTTCAGGTGAGTGTATGTTGTGCTTGGATGCTTCTTAAGTAATTAATGTAGAATATATTAGATTACTATCTTACGCAATCTTAATGACATGGTTGATTATTAATTTTTGATTTTGATGTTTGGATTCTGAAAGGGACGTAATTGTTATAATAAAACAAAGCTTTGGTGCACCTAAAGTGACTTAAGATGGTATCACCATTGCTGAAAGTATTGAGTTTAAGGACAGAGTTAAGAACATTGGTGCCATCCTTGTAAAGCAAGTAGAAAATGCCACCAATAATGTAGCTGGTGATGGTAAGGCTTTATCATTCATTACTTTGAAATGTTTCGTTTGAGAATGTATGATTGTATGATATAATAAATAGTATGGGGAGTTATAGTAGTAGGGAATGGGTACCGGACATGAGATAATTCCAAGATGATGGTGGTGGTGACTTGTGGTAGTATGGGGGTGGTACTGGAGATGGTGGTGGTGAATTGTATTAAGGTGGTGATACTGGAAATGGTTGTGGTGACCTGTAGTAGTTCTGGGTTGGTACTGGTGGTGACTTGTAGTAAAAAGCAGTTTCTAGAGATGGAGGAAGTGGTGATTTGTAGATGTGGCAGGTATATGAGGTAGTGGTGGTTGTTAGAGCATAGCTCGGTCAACCTCGCATGCGTTTCTATATCAAGCATGTTTGTCAATGTTAGTGATCAAAACTATAAAGTCTTGATTTCTAGCCTGTTAGCTAAGTCTCGGACTAGGATAGGAAAAGTGTAGTTGAGCTCAAGGACTTCATGGTGATTCAACGACAACGAAGAATATCTACACCAAGGAACCGTGGAACTTCATCAACAAAAAGGTATGTGAAGACTTGAACTTATCTATCACTCTAAATTCTATCTATTCTTCTCCTACTTCTTATGAGACAAAAGTCGTATGCTATATAGACTAGATCATATAAACTTGATATTTCGAGCTGAGTATTCATTGCTTATCTTTTACTCGAAATCATGTGTTGGTAAAGCGTTTCGCTTTGATCAGGTTTATCTTCACCTAGTGACGAAAGTCATGAAAGTTTCAATCACTTTGGAAATTGCTCTGACGAGAAAGGTTTGTTGTTCTTCACGACTGAATATCGCCCTCTGATAATGTTTCAATGATTGGAATGAGAGTTTAGATTATATAACCATGTATTCCTTGAACCGAAGTTTTCGAACTTTGTTGATCAAGAGAAATCGGTAGGATTGTGGAATTGTCTTGCCAAGTCCGCGAACCCAGTCTGAAGACTCAGTCTGCGAACTGACGGAAGTTCTCGACTGAGAATTTCTGCTGGGATTTTTAAAACTCGTTTGTGTGCTATGTACGTGAACTCAGTCCGTGAACCCAGTCCGCGAACTGGCGGAAGTTCTCGACCCGAGAATTTCTGCTGAGTTTGGAAAATTCAACCGATTAACTTAAGTCCGTGAACTTGTTTGTGATCCTAAGAGGTTATGATCTAAAGATGTTCTCTAAACATGAAACATTAATTATTAAGGAATGTTTTATGCAATCCGTGGCTATAATTTTCATGAGACAATTCTAATCGAATCGAATCATCTTTGTTTTAATTGTATCTTGTGTAGTTACATAAGATCTCATAGCAATTGAACAACTCTTTACTAGTTCATTTGAGTCAATTGAACTAGTTATGGTGAAGAAGAATATGATTAATATGAGATGCTTATATGGTTGACCTTTTGGGTTATCATGTTGAACCAACATACTTGTACTCATTTGGGCATGGTTTTCTCAAACCCAGTAAACGTGTACCCAAGTGTATGTGACAAGCTATGTCTTTCGATCTAACGGTTGAGAGATATTGGATTGAATCTAAATCAGGTTTTCATCTAACGGTGGATAGAGTTTGCTTTGTACCTAAGGAAAAACCCTGATTTGAAAGGCTATATATAAGAGACATCTAGCTAGAGCATAACTTAATCCCCACACGTCTGTGTGATACTAGTGCGCTCGCTAGAGTCGATCTCCATTAACCCTTGATTTTTTTCTCTAAAATCGGGTTAACGACTTAAAGACTTCATTAGGATTGTGATTTGATCTTGCATCTTCTATCGTACGAACATAATCTGTGATTGGCTAGAGATCGTGAGAGTTCTCCGATGGGCAAGATAAAGAAGTCACAAACATCTTCGTCTTACTGTTTGTGATTCCTCGACAAACCGCCTGTGTAGTCAGGAAGGATTGTAGAGAGGTGATTGATTAATCTAGGCTGTTCTTAGGGAATATAAGTCTGGATTATCAATTGATTCATGTTACCTTGATTTTATATCTAAATATGGAACAAAATCTAGGGTTTATCTGTGGGAGACAGATTTATCCTTTTGATAGACTTTTCTGTGTGAGACAGATTCGTTTATTATCAAGACTGTGATTTTGGGTTGCAGCAACTCTAAATTGTGGGTGAGATCAGCCAAGGGAATCAAGTACGCAGTGTCCTGCTGGGATCAGAGGCGTAGGAGTACAACTGTGCCTTGTATCAGTGGAAGATTGGTAGGGGTTCAACTATAGATCAGTTCGAAGTTAGTTTGCAGTAGGCTAATGTTTGTAGCGGCTTTATACAATGTGTATTCAATCTGGACTAGGTCCCGGGGTTTTTCTGCATTTGCGGTTTCCTCGTTAACAAAACTTCTGGTGTCTGTGTTATTTCTTTTCCGCATTACATTTTATATAATAGAAACAATACAGGTTGTGCGTTCATGATCATCAATTGGAAATCCAACCTTTGGTTGTTGATTGATATTGATTGATCCTTGGACATTGGGCTTTGGTACCGCCCAAGTTAGCTCTCTTTGATAAAGACTCGCAGATTTCTATTTGCTTGAGTAAAGATCAAATTGAGAGATTGAGATAATAACTCCTTGAGATACTTTTTTTATCTAGATTGAGTCTTACTGTCTAGTTGATTCTTTAGCTAAGGATTTCGGAGTTAGTCCATACAGATTGCTAAGCGAAATATTGGGTGGCGTTGTTAGACCTCCGCTTTTTCAATTGGTATCAGAGCAGGAAAAAACTGTAAACCTAACAAGTTTTTGTTTGATCGTTCCTTTTAAATTGTTCCATGGGAAATTTATTAGGAAAGATTGCTCCTGGCATCTGTAACGCACACCAGAATTCCTTAAGGATTGTTCGAGGATTATTATGGCTAAAACCTCCTGGCTTTCATGATAATCACTTTTCATCAAAAAGGGAAGATTTTGATGATAAGAAGCAATCTAAAGGAAAAAATAAAAAGAAGGGTTAACGCTCAATACGCTCAAGGATATGGAAACTCTCTAGATTAACTCTTGATCTCTATGAGGAATACTATCATGATGGATCAATTGACAAAGATCTGTTTAAAGCGTTCAAAGGCGTTTTTAAGTTCTTAGAAAAGCTTAATTCTCATAAGTCCAAGAATTATTCCGGAAAAGGTGTAGATTGTGTTAAGTCTGTTAATACTGTACAACCCAGAAATTGGAAATATCCTTCTTCCATCCCGAACAAACGGAGGATATAAATCTCCAGCTGTCCCGACTATCATCATTATTTTGATTATACTACAGGGTCTGTTCACACGTATCAACCAGACATGCCGCATGAGAACTTCTCTGCGCATCATGCCTCTTGATATCAATGATGGCGTTTACTCCATTTGTATATATCTTGCAGTGGGGCAAGAAATGGTTTAAGTTGTGTACTGTTGTTTTGTTTTGCTTTCTAATGCGTCTGTTGGCTTTCACTTTTTTGGTCGCATACCTTAATGTGAAAAAGGGCTAAGAATATCTCTTTTGTCTCATGAATCACGTTTTTTCAGCCCAAGATCATGAATGGGGGATATATATACGCATGGTCCGCGAACCCTCGTCTTCCTTATTCCGTCCGTGTACGTGAACTAGGGTTTGTTGTTCTCCTCCATTAGATCTTATTTGAAGAAATCAAGAGGTAGGGTATTTGAAATTCTCTATCCAAGTAAGTTCTATCCTCTTGCTCCTCTCAATTTCTTAGAACTATGGTGAATTCTAAGGTTACAAAAAGGAGTTCCAAAGATTCAAAATCCTCTAGCTTGAATCCTTCTCTTAATCAAAGCTCTCTTAGAATTAGGCTTGTGAATGATGCTTGTAATAGAGTGTTTGATAAAATTGCCAATAAGGGTTTTATTCTAGAAAAGAGGATTTATTTTTCAAGTGGGCATGAAGAAGATTTAATATGTTTTTCAAAATTCAAGCTTGGAAATATCTTTGATGGTCTTGGTCAAGGATTTGATTCTCTTACAAGGATTTTCTATGCCAATATTCATGATGTTGATTATAACAAATTGGAATTCAAGTCCATGATTGGTAAGAAAAGGTTCCTTGTTGATGGAAACCTAATTTCAAGGAATACTAATATTCCATTAGGGAACGTACGGATTCCTAGACCCGATGATGAATGTCCTACATGTGATGATATTTCTATTGGGCTTTGTGGTAAGAAGGTCGTTTGGTGTCAAGGAAAGTTTCCCACTAATGATCTTAGTATCGCCTTGTTGGCATTTGGAAAACTTGGTATTCCCAACCTTTATCCCTCCACTATCGAGCATTCTTGGTGGAGTCATGACTTCGCGGAATTGGTTTATTTCCTTAATTCGGGTATTTCTAGTCTCGATGTTTGTGGATTCATTATCTCTCAAATGATTTCGATGACTTCTCCCGTCAAAATGTTGGGATACCCTTGCTTGATTAGTCGCATTTCTCAAGATCGTGGGTGTGATTTTATTGGCAATTCTATTGGGGTTCCCAAGTTGGTTCGTCCATGTACCTTTAGGCGTGTAAAGGAAAATGCCTATAAGCGACAAAAAATTGTTTCTCTTGAATTTAGAGACCCTACTACAATAGGTCTTCTTCAAAAGATTCATGAAGGTGTACGAGAAGTTGATTCTAGAGTAAGGTGTGTTCAAGAATAATTGTCCTTGATTGCAACAAAGTTTCCCGAACTCAAGGAGGAGTTGAACACAATTCAAGCTTCTTGGAATATCTTGGATGGAGAAGAAGAAGAAGATGAGTAGTTCGTGTTGACATTAATGCCTAGTAAGTCTTCTTTTTGGATTAGTTGGAAGAATAACTAGTTCTTTGAATAGCGATGATTGTGACTACACATAGCTATTTTTGTTTCATCTTCTTATGTTTATTTTTTAGGTTTATTGTTTTAAATTCTAAAAATATTTGGAGGATGATGATTATTGCAATATTTTTATGGGATATGTATTGTTTGCGTCCGTGAACTTGAAGGTCCCATATTGCGGTCAAAAGTAAAGTCGTTCATGAATTGGTATTCGTATTAATGAAAGGACGAATGGACTTTTGACATATACAAAAGTTATGCCTATGCAATCGTGTATTTGATGGAAAATAGAATTAAATCTTTTGTGTAACAAGGATAAATTCTATTATGTTGTTATGCATATAATGATGCAGAGATAGAATAAATCCTTGTATGTTATCCACGTTAATATTCATTGATCCATCTTGCTATGTTTTACCATGAAGGATCCATTGTGTGTCTTATGTTGAGCACCTTACAACTAAGTCGATTAACCTTGGCTTTGTTGGTTGTTCCGTAAGATGCTATATGTTGAGCATTATGAACTAAATTAATCATCCTTGGTTATTTAGTTTGTACTCCATAAGTGTTCCTTCTTATGCTGAGTACATGTATGGTTAAGATGGTCATGTTCCATGATAATCTTAGTCGGGGTTCCGTAATCTCTTTTATGTTAAGCCCAAAATAATTAAATTGATTACTTAGGTGATTAGTTTGGTTGTTTGATTTTCAATTAGATTAATTATAGGCTCTCTTGAAATTAATCTAGTTGTGTTTTCATATATTCCACAAGCTCTTGTGTTGAGTATATGAACGGTACAATATCATGTTCTATTGGTTAATGTAGTCACGTATTCCGTAACGTTTTCCTTATGTTGAGCACTTGAACGGTTAAGTTAGTCACCTCCATATGATTAACTTTGTCGTAGCATGTTGCTTCGTGAGTTTACTTATGTTGAGCACTTTCAATTAAATTGATCGCTTTTGTGGTTTTAATTTAATTGCGTATTCCAGTTAGAATATTCATAGGTTTACTTGTGAGTATTCTGGTTGAGTTTTGGATATAAAAAATCATTCACATGGTCTTTGGTGTCCAAATAAATTCCTTATTTTCTTTCGAAATTAAGGTCGCTCTTGTTGTTCCTTTGGTAATGACATCAAAAATGGGGGAGAGTTCTTTTGAACTTGTGCTTAATGGTAAAATCTTGCAGGGAGTGTAGCTGTGAAATTTTAAAGGGGTTATCTTGCGTCTTAAAACTCCTTGATGAATGCTGTTAACTTCAGCTATAAGATTGCATCTAAATTAAGATGATATGTTGTTTTTCTTTTGGTCATGAAATGTCTCTTGTGGAAATTTCATTATGAACCTGTTCTTGTACCTTTGCCAATTTTATTGACAAAAAGGGGAAGAAATAATGTAGTTCACACTACAAATACATATGGTTTTCGGATCATTGTGTAAGGGGGAGTGGTTTCCATGATCGAGATGGAGTATTGACTAAGGGGGAGTGATACATATCACCATAGTATTATTGTTAAAGTCGTGATGCAATTGGACTTTGATGTTCATAATAATACTATGACACTGTATAATAATGATCGAGAATCTCGATTTCTCTCATTGTTATAGCTACGGATCTTCAACAACGGTGATACTAAACTTACAACCTTTGGGATCATTGGAGTACTTGGAAGGACGAAGATTTCAAGGAACGTTGAAGATTGGACTATGGAATAGAAGTCACTAAAGTTTATCTTTTTTGTATTCCATATGTATTAATAGTTTTGTCACTAAAATTGACAAAGGGGGAGATTTTTAGAGCATAGCTCGGTCAACCTCGCATGCGTTGCTATATCAAGCATGTTTGTCAATGTTAGTAATCAAAACTATAAAGTCTTGATTTCTAGCCTATTAGCTAAGTCTCCGACTAGGACAGGAAAAGTGTAGTTGAGCTCAAGGACTTCATGGTGATTCAACGACAACGACGAATATCCACACCAAGGAACCGTGGAACTTCATCAACAAAAAGGTATCTGAAGACTTGAACTTATCTATCACTCGAAATTCTATCTCTTCTTCTCCTACTTCTTATGAGACAAAAGTCGTATGCTATATAGACTAGATCATATACACTTGATATTTCGAGCTGAGTATTCATTGCTTATCTTTTACTCGAAATCATGTGTTGGTAAAGCATTTCGCTTTGATCAGGGTTATCTTCACCTAGTGACGAAAGTCATGAAAGTTTCAATCACTTTGGAAATTGCTCTGACGAGAAAGGTATGTTGCTCTTCACGACTGAATATCGCCCTCTTGAATGTTTCAATGATTGGAATGAGAGTATAGATTATATAACCATGTATTCCTTGAACCGAAGTTTTCGAACTTTGTTGATCAAGAGAAAACGGTAGGATTGTGGAATTGGCTTGCCAAGTCCGCGAACCCAGTCCGCAGACTCAGTCCGCGAACTGACGGAAGTTCTCGACTAAGAATTTCTGCTGGGATTTCCAAAACTCGTTTGTGTGCTATGTCCGCGAACTGGCGGAAGTTCTCGACCCGAGAATTTCTGCTGAGTTTGGAAAACTCAACCGATTAACTTAAGTCCGCGAACTTTTTTGTGAGCTTAAGAGGTTATGATCTAAAGATGTGCACTGAACATGAAACATTAATTACTAAGGAATGCTTTATGAAAACCGTGGCTATAATGTTCATGATCCGATTCTAATCGAATCGAATCATCTTTGTTTCAATTGTGTCTTGTGTAGTTACATAAGATCTCATAGAAATTGAACAACTCTTAACTAGTTCATTTGAGTCAATTGAACTAGTTATGGTGAAGAAGAACATGATTAATATGAGATGCTCATATAGTTGACCTTTTGGGTTATCATGTTGAACCAACATACGTGTACTCGTTTGGGCATGGTTTTCTCAAACCCAGTAAACGTGTACCTAAGTGTGTGTGACAAGCTATGTCTTTCGATCTAACGGTTGAGAGATATTGGCTTGAATCTAAATCAGGTTTTCATCTAACGGTGGATAGAATTTGCATTGTACCTAAGGAAAAACCCTGATTTGAAAGGATATATATAGGAGACATCTAGCTAGAGAAAAACTTAATCCCCACATGTCTGTCTGATACTAGTGCGCTCTCTAGAGTCGATCTCCATTAACCCTTGATTTTCTTCTCTAAAATCGGGTTAATGACTTAAAGACTTCATTGGGATTGTGAATCCAGACCGATACTACTTTTATTGTAGTTGTGTGATCTGATCTTGTATCTTCTATCGTACGAGCACAATCTGTGATTGGATTGAGATCGTGAGAGTTCTCCGATATGCAAGATAAAGAAGTCACAAACATCTTCGTCTTACTGTTTGTGATTCCTCGACAAACCTCCTGTGTAGTCAGGAAGGATTGTAGAGAGGTGATTGATTAATCTAGGTTGTTCTTCGGGAATATAAGTCCGGATTATCAATTGGTTCTTGTTACCTTGATTTTATATCTAAAGAAGGAACAAAACCTAGGGTTTATCTGTGGGAGACAGATTTATCCTTTTGATAGACTTTTCTGAGTGAGAAAGATTCGTTTATTATCAAGTCTGTGATTTTGGGTTGCAACAACTCTTAGTTGTGGGTGAGATCAGCTAAGGGAATCAAGTACGCAGTGTCCTGCTGGGATCAGAGGCGTAGGAGTACAACTTTACCTTGTATCAGTGGAAGATTGGTAGGGGTTCAACTATAGATCAGTCCGAAGTTAGTTTGCAGTAGGCTAATGTTTGTAGCGGCTTGATACAGTGTGTATTCAATCTGGACTAGGTCCCGGGGTTTTTCTGCATTTGCGGTTTCCTCGTTAACAAAAGTTCTGGTGTATGTGTTATTTCTTTTCCGCATTATATTTTATATAATAGAAATAATACAGGTTGTGCATTCGTGATCATCAATTGGAAATCCAACCTTAGGTTGTTGATTGATATTGATTGATCCTTGGACATTGGTCTTTGGTACCGTCCAAGTTATCTCTCTTTGATAAAGACTCGCAGATTTCTATTTGCTTGAGTAAAGATCAAATTGAGAGATTGAGATAATAACTCCTTGAGATACTTTTTATCTAGATTGAGTTTGACTGTCTAGTTGATTCACTAGCTAAGTATTTCGGAGTTAGTCCATACAGATTGCTAAGCGAAATATTGGGTGGTGTTGCTAGACCCCCGCTTTTTCAGTGGTGACTTGTAGTATAATGAAGTTGGAACTGCAGATATTATGAGTTTGAGTATCTTGTGACCAGGACACCTACGTATGATGTATTGACATTAAATTGAATATCTTGAACATTTTCTCCCTTGGTAACTCCCTTTTGTAGGGGTAAAAAAGCTTTTTTATAAACATGGATTATGTTCTTCTCTTATTTATCTGTAGACCGTGTTATATGTGCAGGTATGTTGTGACCTTCATTACATCATTTTTCAATGTCTCTGTTGGTACTTAAGAGTATAGATCTGACTTTGTACCAATTGTTGAAGGAAGCTACCCTATTGCAACTCAGAAGCTGAAATGGAAAACAACATCAGAAAAAGCCAGTTCACACTGCTTCGTTCTTGTCATTCTTAACAATCTTTGCGAAATTTCCCTTTGAAAATGCGGGGGTTTAACAACCACACCCTATAATTAGTTTGGCAATCTGAGAGGACTTACTCCACTACACTTTCTAGAGAATCAACTAGACAGTAAAGTATATCAAAGAGTTTAATATCTCTAACTCTTAATTCAATCCGCAATCAGCAAATAGAAATCTGCGAGCCCGATTGAACATAAGAGGAGTAACTTCAACGGTACCAAAGACCAATGTTCAAGTACCAATCAATGTAAATCAACAACCCAAGGTTGGATATTCTAATTGATTGATCTTAACACACAACCTGTGATATTAATTTCAATTATATAACAAAATATAATGCAGAAATGAAATAACACAGACACCATAATTTTGTTAACGAGGAAACCGCAAATGCATAATAAGCCCAGGACCCAGTACAGATTGAACACCACACTTTATTAATCCGCTACAGACACTAGCCTTACGACCAATTAACTTCGGACTGGACTGTAGTTGAATCCTAATCAATCTCACACTGATTCAAGGTACAGTTGCGCTCCTTACGTCTCTGATCCCAGCAGGATACTACGCACTTCCCTTAGATGATCTCACCCACAACTAAGAGTTGCTACGACCCAAAGTCGAAGACTTGATAAACAAATATGTCTCACATAGTAAAGTCTATATGATTTAATAAATCTGTCTCCCAAAGAAATACCCAAGAGTTTTTGTAACGTCTTTTGATAAATCAAGGTGAACAAGAACCAATTGATAAACCAGACTTATATTCCCGAAGAACAACCTAGTATTATCAATCACCTCAGAATAAACTTAATCGACTAGCGAAACAAGTTACTGTAGAATCACAAACAATGAGAGGAAGGTGTTTGTGATTACTTTTCTATCTTGCATATCGGAGATATAAATTTCAAGCCAATTTTACAATTGCACTCAATCCAATAGAAACAGCAAGATCAGATCACGCAACTACAAAGAGAATAGTTGGGTCTGGCTTCACAATCCCAATGAAGTCTTCAAGTCATTAACCTACAGGGTCTCGAGAAGAAACCTAAGGTTAAAGGAGAATCGACTCTAGTTATGCAACTAGCAGCACACATGAGGTGTGGGAATTAGGTTTCCCAGTTGCTAGAGTTCTCCTTTATATAGTTTTCAAATCAGATTTTGCAATCCAAGTTACCTTGGCAACAAAGCATTCAATATTCACCGTTAGATGAAAACCTTATTCAACCAAGCTAATATCTTTCAACCGCTAGATCCAACTTAGTTTGTTACACACAGATTAAATGTACCCTCATTTAGGTTTATGTAACAGTACCCAAACGTGGTGTAACAACACGAATAATTTTTTTTTAGGCTTTGAGCCTAAACCTAACCCATTTGGGTGGGAAGCACTAGGATTGTGCAATGGGGTGTATAATCCTAGTATCGGATGCTTATAAGCATGGTGAGTAGTGCCCTGAAACAAGTACGTGTGTTTTTTTTTAAAATAAAGAGGGTATCCCTGGTAGCACTAAGGTGGAAATTTAGTATATGCTATCGGATTTGAGCATGCTTGCCACTTGACAAACATGTGCAGCAAAGGGGTATTTTGGTTCCTTCTTTGTAAACTAAGTCCACATAAACAAAACTCATCTTTCCTCTTGTTTTTTCGGACATTTTCTTTTCAAAAATAAAAATGAAACCACCACTGTTCCTCTGTAACCACCACTAAGTTCTCGTCTTTAACTCTTCTACACAGCCACTAATGGGATTGGATTTCAAGTTTACACTATCACGCAGGTAGGGGTCTCTTTCCTTTTAAACTTTGGGTTATGATGGTGTTAATCCAAAAATATATTTCGCTTTGATATTTAGTGTTTGTTCCAAATCAAATTATGGTAATTGCAGTTCCATCGGTTTCATGTGTAGCTAAACTTTTGTTAAATTTCTTAACAAGAGAAATCCCTAAAATGCTTTCTCGTTTTATCGTAGTTGCCGGGAGCGAACTCGATTTTTATTTTCCTTTAAAATCTATGTTAATATTTTATATGACATGGTTTGAAATTACAATCATTTGAAGTATGGGTTAGCTTTTTCATTTTATAAAAACACCTCACTTTTGTTTATGAGTTCCTTTGAATGTTCTGTGAACATGCAGGGAACTTGGATAAATAGTTTACATTTTCTCTTGCTCATTATTTGTGTACATCAAACGTTTGTAAAGGATTTTATGAAGAATAAAAGTGATTTGCTGCTATCTACTAGCTTTCTTCATACATTTAACCATTGAATTGAGTTTTGTCTTAAAAATGACCCAACACCTGTTTGTGAAAATGACATATTGAGCTTTACATTTGATATTTGGAAATCCATCGTCAGCCGAAAATTGAAATTCATTTTCATGGATTTTGTATTGAAATCTCTTGCCCACTATGTAACTCAAAGATTCTAGTCCATGATTTTTTTTATGTCACCATCTTGAGTATTTACAATCCATGATTATGCCACTTAATTTAATGAACGTACATGTTAATACCGGAATTCTCGTTGGGTTCTACCCGTTCTAGTGTACCAAGATGACCTCATTTTTCTTAGGATAGTATGAGAGAGAGTTGACTTTCCATTGTACCTTGTCCTTCCTTATATATACCTTCCAAAAGTCCCTTTTTTTTGTGACATTTTGTCATGTGTCCTAAACCTCCTTAATTACTACTAATGTCATCCCTTCTCTAATATAACCTCCTTCTTCTTTGTTAATTCCTTCATTATCCCTTCCACCTCATGGATATTTCATTAGTGGACTTGGGTCCTAGTCCCCAAATCTCCATGTTCCATGTATGGTATTTCCCTTCTTTGAGGCACCCTAGTCTGATTAAAGGGAGTTATTTTTCATGTATCAATAGTACCCATTGCTAAACTGATTTTGTTATAATATAAGAAATGCTTATTTATGCATTGTACTGGAAAAATTGTTCTTTTATAAAGATTTTTATTATAAAAAGACCTTATCTCTTGTTTTACTGTACTCTTGGGTGCCTTTTCCATTCAAATCTTCGTATTTTCCATTGAATGATAAGAGGGTCCAGACTTTCTTGTTGTAGATTTAATTTATGTCCTAGTAATCTTGAGTTCTGACATGATTGTTAGCAAAATGGGAGGAAGAGGCTTTTAAATGGTCCCTTGGTTTACTTATAGCAACTTCACTATGTTTTATATCTCTATTTCAAGATAGCTCTCTCTCGGCAATTAGGCATAACTTTATTCGGTAGAACTTACGGATGCGAGTACATTCAAAATATTTTCCACGTTGTGCCGGACTTAAAGCAAGTGGTTTCCCCCCTTGTATTCATGTTTTCTTACAGCTTTATGATCTTGTATTACGCTCTCGAAAATGTGTCCTGATTAGAGCTGGTAAACGGGCGGGACGGGGCTGGCTTGTGACCAACCCGCGGGTTACGGGTTAATACAAGCCTAAGCTTGCGGGTTGAAATTCTTCACGGGTGGTCATTTATCCGACCCGCGCCCGTCCCGGGTAAAGCTTGCGGGTTCACGGGTGCTCACGGGTTAATTCCTAACTATGTTTGAGAGTCGTATCCCTTCTCTTATTCTCTCTTATTCTTCTTTTTTCTTATTTCTTCTTCATCTTCGTTTTTCTTGAGTTCTTTTCCGAGCGATTCTGAGAGTTTGTGAGAGATCGATTGAGAGAAGTGTTTGATGAAACTATCGTATGATGGAGGTGTTGTTGTGGTGGTAATCTTTAAGGAGGAGAGTCAGGGGATTGATATAGTTCTGCTCGAGATGATGAAATAGAGAAGTAAAATTAGGGTTTCTGTTAATTGTTTGGAATTCGATACGAGAAAGGATTAAGAAGATTTAAACGGAATTACAAGATGGGTTTGTTTTGTTGAAGATTTTGGATGTTGAATTATCGATTGGAGATTGTTCTGATGAAGAATCAAAACCAGGTAAATTTGGGGTTTCAGTTTTGATTGATTTCTTTATGAAATTGAATTTGTTTTGGTATAATATTTCATGGGTTTGTTATTGATTAAGGTAGAGATGATTGTATAGGATTTAATTTTGATTCTAAGAATTAGGGTTCTTGTTATTCTTCCCCGATTAGGAATTAGAGTTCCTGAATCGAGTTGTTTCAACTAGGGTTCTAAGTTGATTTAATTTTAGTTTCTGAATCGAGTTGTTTCAATTATCGAGTTTTGTTGGTACTAATGGAACTAAGGCTTGAGTTTGGGATGGAGTGGAGCTGCATGTATTTGTAGTTAGAGTTATGTTGATGTTCAGTGATGGGTTCATGTGTATGTGAAATTGAAAGATGGGTCTGAGCGGAGGTAATTTTATCTGTTACGATTGTTTCTGAGATATGAAATTCAGAGAAGAAGAAGCCATAGGAATTGTGGGTTTGAATCAAGAGTTCAGGGAAGAATCAAGATGGGTTCATAGTCATTGTCAAGGAATTGAAGGAGTTGTCGATGCTGTGAAGATGAAATGGGTTTAATCGGTTGCAGAAGGAGATTCGATTGGTGGTGCTGTTGATACTGCAGCTCAGTTCAAGAACGAGATTTCAGAGAATCAAATTAGTGGTGTTGATATGAGGAACTCAGTGGGAAGAAAAACAATGGATGGGGGAGGTAGTGATTGATTTCTGCTGTCGAAGAAGAGGCTGGACTGGAGCCTAGATCTGTTGCTCTTTCACAGTACGGGAATGAATTTACGGGTTTACGGGCCAGCCGCGGATTTCACAGTACGGGCCGGGTTAACCCGTTTCTTCACAAGCCACTAATTATACAACCCGCGCCCGTCTTGTTTAGTTACCATCCGGGACGGGTGCGGGTTTTCACGGGACGGGCCAACCCGCAGGTTTTGGCTTGGTTTGCCAGCTCTAGTCCTGATAGGGTTTTAAGAATGCTGCCAAGGTTATATTTGTGCAATATTTTAGTTATGGATTTACGAGATTTTCATAACTTGATTTTCTGGAGGTTTCCTTGAAGACAATGATTTGATTTGGAAGCCAGATTGACTCTACTATAAGACCGTCAGACCTTAATTGGCACCCCATCTACGGATGGTAACCCGAAAAACCGTTTGTTTGATAACGGTGTCTGGTATCCAACTACCCTGAAAATGGCGTTCGTCAAAGGAATAGTAGAGTGTGACAGACCTGAAAATTACGCCTTTGGCGCGTTGCCCCGCATGTCGTAACTTCCCGATGCGATATGATGAAGCTACGGTCCGGGCCTCAAAGCTAGGCAAATGCACGTCCAATTGCCCTTGCAAGCATGCTCGTGGAGCATGACGCGGCTAACTTAGCTTCCACACCGTTCCAAACTTACCCTTGTCTGCTAAAGGGTTTAGGGCCATAAGGCCAACGCTAATGCATATTGCATGCATCTCTAGCTCTGCCTCAATGTAGGGAATTCATCACTGAATTTCCTATCTAGCTGACAAACCATCATAACGCCAAGTCTTATCCATGCGTAAGCCTTAGACTTTGGCATAGGTCGCACTAAGCCCTTGTCATTCCCTACCTTATCTCGATTACCAACTCTACGTAGCTTGAGAGGAAGTATGAGCATCCACTTGGTGGCATGCAACTAAGCCTCATCAAGCTTGACCGCAATCATCTCTTGCATCGAGGTACCTAGCTTAGATGATATGAAGGGTCACTCTGCCGCAATCATCTCGCAATTAGATGATATGAGCGACAACGTGCTGGACCGGCAATGCTGCAACTCATTGCGGCTGCCTACGTACCCTTCCCTACTCTAAAGAGATCAAGCACAGACCGTAGTTCATCCACGAAGGGACAGAAGCTTAACCAACTCGTTGGCAAGGCCGTAGCCTAGCAAAAATGGTAATGGCATAGTCCGTATAGGCCGTTCCGTCAAGATGCACAATGATTATGCATCATCGGGTCTGCGACATGGCATAGTGATGCCTAAGCATCAAATTCCCTCTTCGCAAGGCTACACAACTATAAATGATCCTTAGGCATCATTTATACTCTTCTGGCTAAGCTATGAAGCTTACTTGGTACATAGTCCGCACATGCACCTTCAACCAACTACCCCTCCTTATATATGTCTTAATGGAATTTCTACAAGTATGGAAATGGGAGCAAAATGACATGCCTGCTTCACTGTTCATCGCAATGATTGCGCGCCATTCGTTCAGCCAGCCCTCTCAGGCTTGATGCACAATGATTGTGCGGTATTGGCATTAAGCCAATAGCCTTCATAATGCGCAATGATTATGTTGTAAGCTCAAGGCCATCTACCCAACTGGCCTAGTACATCATTTGATGCGAGATTTGGCTCTTGGACAAATGCCAAACACAATGCGCCATTTTGGCGCAATATTGGCTTAAGCCAATATGCTTCTTACCATGCAACGGAAGCTTTGGATGAAGCTTCATCTCAAGTCATGGAGCATCTTTTGGAATGCGCCATGTTAAAAACATTGGGTGTTACACTCTTCACCCCTTTAAAGATTTTCTTCCCCGAAATTCAAAACAAAAACTATTGTGGACAATCTTTTCAGTTTGGATTTCTTGAGCAAAAGTCTCATACCAGATGCTCATAAATCACGGGTTTCTTCAAGTTATCGTGAACAACAATTTAGACCTTATGAGCACATGTCCCATACCACCTTCCCAGGAATCCAAAAGTGCCCACAACAATACCAAGAATCGCAATTGGCCAGTGTCAAGAGGATATCTCGACCAGGTATCCTGAATGCGCATCCCATACTACGCACTCAGAAGTCCCTAAAGTTCACAAAGTTAATGTCATTGAAGTGACAAGATTTTTTAGCACAGCACTGTGTGGATCAGTATCCAGTTGTTCACCGTCCCTGACGGTCATCCAGGTTGCCACTCGTAAGTGGGATGCTAGCCGGGCCTGACAGCGCACACCATTGGCCAGTTACCAATGTGTGGGGATGATCAGTCTCATTGTCTACCCACCGTCCCAGACGGTCTTCCGGATATCCACTCGTAAGTGGGGCACCACTTAGGCCAGGAAACTCACAGTAATTGAACAAGTTCAACTCGATTCGCATAGTAACTGGCAAAGCAGTTACAAACTCTTTCCACACAAAAGTTGGCCTACTCTCCAACTTTAAGTTTTCATTAAGGAAAATACTCGCCAATGAGTCCACTGCGCATAGGTCCATAGAGTTTTCTCGTAACTTGCTCTGATACCAACTGTGACGGACCGGAAAATTACGTCTTTGGCGCGTTGTCCCGCAGGCCGTAACTTCCCCGATGCGCCATGGTGAAGCTACAGTCCGGGCCTCAAACCTAGGCAAATGCACGTCCAATTTTCCTTGCAAGCATGCTCGTGGAGAATGACACGGCTAACTTAGCTTTGACACCGTTCCAAACTTACCTTTGTCTGCTAAAGGGTCTAGGGATAGAAGGTCAATGCTAATGCATATTGCATGCATCTCTAGCTCTGCCTCAATGTCGGGAATTCATCACTGAATTTCCTATCTAGCTGACCAACCGTCATAACGCCAAGTCTTATCCAGGCGTAATCTTTGGACTCTGGCATAAGCCGCACTAATCCCTTGCCATTCCCTACCTTATCTCGATTACCAACTCTACGTAGCTTGATAGGAATTATGAGCATCCACTTGGTGACATGCAACTAAGCCTCATCAATCTTGACCACAATCATCTCTTGCATCGAGGTACCGATCTTAAATGATATGAGGGGTCACTCATTTCGCAAATAGATGATATGAGCGACAACGTGTTGGACCGGCAATGTTGTAACTCATCGCGGCTGCCTACGTACCCTTCCTTACTCTAAAAGTATCAAGCACAGACCGTAGTTTATCCACGAAGGGACAGAAGCTTAACCAAATCGTTTGCAAGGTCGTAGCCTAGCAAAAATGGTAATGTCCTAGTCCGTATATGTCGTTCCGTCAAGATGCACAATTATTATGCATCATCGGGTCTGCGACTTGACATAGTGATTCCTAAGCATAAAATTCCCTCTTCGCAAGGCTACACAACTATAAGTGATCCTTAGGCATCATTTATACTCTTCCGGCTAAGCTATGAAGCTTACTTGGTACATGGTCCGCACATGCACCTTCAACCAACTACCACTCCCTATATATGTCTTAATGGAATTTTTACAAGTATGGAAAGGGGAGAAAAATGACATGCATGCTTCACTGTTCATCGCAATGATTGCGTCTTCACTGTTCATCGCAATGATTGCGTCTTCACTGTTCATCGCGATGATTGCGCGCCATTCGTTCAGTCAACCCTCTCTGGCCTGATGCACAATGATTGTGCAGTATTGGCATTAAGTCAATAGCCTTCATAATGCGCAATGATTACGTTGCAAGCTCAAGGCCATCTACCCAAATGGACTAGTGCATCATTTGATGCGAGATTTGGCTCTTGACCAAATGCCAAACACAATGCGTCATTTTGGCGCAATATTGGCTTAAGCCAATATGGTTCTTACCACGCAACAGAAGCTTTGGATGAAGCTTCATCTCAAGTCATGGCGCATCTTTTAGCATGCGTTATGCTAAAAAAACTGGGTGTTACACTCCTCACCCCTTTAAAGAATTTCGTCCCTGAAATTCAAAACAAAAACTATTGTGGACAATCTCTTCGGTTTGGATTTCCTGAGCAAAAGTCTCATATCAGATGCTCGGAAATCAAGGGTTTCTTCAAGTTATCGTGAACGACAATTTAGACCTTCTGAGCACATGTCCCATACCACCTTCCCATGAATCCAAAAGTGACCACAACAATACCAAGAATCGCAATTGGCCAGTGCCAAAAGGATATATCGACCAGGTATCCTGAATGCGCATCCCATACTACGCACTCAGAAGTCTCTAAAGTTCACAAAGTTGATGTCATTGAAATGACAAGATTTTAGCACAATACTGTGTGGATCAGTATCCAGTTGCCCACCGTCCCTGACGGTCATCCAGGTTGCCACTCGTAAGTGGGATGCTAGCCGGGCCTGACAACGCACACCATTGGCCAGTTACCAATGTTTGGGTATGATCAGTCCCATTGTCTACCCACCGTCCCAGACGGTCTTCCGGATATCCACTCGTAAGTGGGGTGCCACTTAGGCCAGGCAAACTCACAGTACTTGAACAAGCTCAACTCGATTCACATAGTAACTGGCAAAGCAGTTACAAACTCTTTCCGCGCAAAAGTTGGCTTACTCTCCAACTTTAAGTTTCCATTAAGGAAAATACTCGCCAATGAGTCCACTCCGCACAAGTCCCTAGAGTTTTCTCGGAACTTGCTCTGATACCAACTGTGACGGACCGGAAAATTACGCCTTTGGCGCGTTGCCCCACAGGCTGTAACTTCCCCGATGCGCCATGATGAAGCTACGTTCCATGCCTCAAAGCTAGGCAAATGCACTTCCAATTGCCCTTGCAAGCATGCTCGTGGAGCATGACGCGGCTAACTTAGCTTCAACAACCGTTCCAAACTTACCCTTGTCTGCTAAAGGATTTAGGGCCATAAGGCCAACGCTAATGCATATTGAATGCATCTCTAGTTCTGCCTCAATGTAGGGAATTCATCACTGAAGTTCTTATCTAGCTGACCAACCGTCATAACGCCAAGTCTTATCCAGGTGTAAGCCTTGGACTTTGGCATCGGCCGCAGTAAGCCCTTGTCATTCCCTACCTTATCTCGATTACCAACTCTACGTAGTTTGATAGGAAGTATGAGCATCCACTTGGTGGCATGAAACTAAGTCTCATCAAGCTTGACCACAACCGAGCTTAGATGATATGAGGGTCTCTCTGCTGCAATCATCTCGCAATTAGATGATATGAGCGACAACGTGCTGGACCGGAAATATTGCAACTCATTGCGGTTGCCTACGTACCCTTACCTACTCTAAAGGGATCAAGCACAGACTGTAGTTCATCCACAAAGGGACAGAAGCTTAACCAACTCGTTTGCAAGGTCGTAGCCTAGAAAAAATGGTGGCCTAGTCTGTATAGGTCATTCCGTCAAGATGCACAATGATTAAGCATCATCGGGTCTGCGACATGGCATAGTGATGCCTAAGCATCAAATTCCCTTTTCGCAAGGCTACACAACTATAAATGAGCCTTAGGCATCATTTATACTCTTCCGGCTAAGCTATGAAGCTTACTTGGTACATAGTACGCACATGCACCTTCAACCAACTACCCCTCCCTATATAAGTCTTAATGGAATTTCTACAAGTATGGAAAGGGGAGAAAAATGACATGCCTGCTTCACTGTTCATCGCGATGATTGCGCGCCATTCGTTCAGCCAGCCCTCTCTGACCTGATGCACAATGATTGTGCAGTATTGGCATTAAGCCAATAGCCTTCATAATGCGCAATGATTACGTTGCAAGCTCAAGGCCATCTACCCAACTGTCCTAGTGCATCAGTAGATGCGAAATTTGGCTCTTGGCCAAATGCCAAACACAATGCGGCATTTTGGCACAATATTGGCTTAAGCCATTATGCTTCTTACCACGCAACGGAAGCTTTGGATGAAGCTTCATCTCAAGTCATGACGGATCTTTTAGCATGCGTCATGCTAAAAACACTGGGTGTTATTGCAGTACTGAATTTTAGCTATCGATTGCTTGTTTAAGGTTTTACATTTCATAAATTATTATTGTTGTTGCTCATGTCTATGCTTTCACATTTTACGTCGACTTTACGTACTGAACCGTTATATTCCCTACTGTGCTGTGGCTTACCCGTTATGTTTTGTTTTCCCCCCTAGAGAGTACGGAGCGAGGCTGCATGTTATAGTATTTTAATGCGGTAAATAAGAATTCGTTGCTCGGACTTGAATAGATTTAAAAACAAAAATATATACAAAATTGTCACAGGATCAAGAGATACTAGGACTCAGGATTTCACCAATTCTTATACTCATGTATTTATTCTAAACAGTTATAGCTTCTAAACATCGACTCGTTATTTGTCAAAATAGATTTTCAAAATATTAAGTGTAAATCATAAGCATGATGCATCAAGAGTTCCTAGACTAAGCATACACCATCAGATAAAATCACAAATAAACAAGAAAAATCATAAAACAACTCATAATAGTGCAAATAGTCATAAAAGAATTAAATAGAATTACTCATGCATAAAGAATGGTTTCCTCCATCATCCCAGTAATGGGGTTTAGCTACTCATAATAATCATGTTCTAAAAATAAATATTTGATGCTCAAAATATGATTAAAAGAGTGAAAAATATAATACAGTGAAACTACGACCCTCTTTAAGCGTCCAGAGAAGAACGATAAAACACCACTGCTGTAAATAACGATACCTCACTGCTGCTGTTGACGTTGTTGTTTTAAGACCCACAACAGCTAGTCGTTTTCACTGTTGATAAACGACTTTCTTGTGGAGTCTGTTCTTCGTGTTCTTCGTGCTCTTTAATGGCAGCAGCAGCAGCAGAACTCCTCCTTCCTGCAGCTCCCGTTCTTCGCTCCTCTAGCCTCTCTCTGGTCTCTGCTCGACCCCAAACCTCTTAAAAATATACACAATATTTGTAGTTAAAAGTTCGTTGCTCGGACTTGTAAAGATTTAAAAATAAAAATATATACACAATATTTGTCACAATGGGCGAGAGTACTGGGACTAAAGATTCGGCCATTTTTCATTTTCAAGTGGTTCAGAATTTAATTCTAGGCGATTATAGTTCAAAACAAAACAAATATTAACTCTAGTTTATTGCCAAGATAGATTTTATAAAATATTACTTGTATTTCTTAAGCATGGCATATCAAAAATCCCTAGGACTAAGCATACTCCATCAAATGAAATCACAAGTAATTAATTTAAAATCTTATTTCAATTAAAATTGGTGCAAAAAGTAAATAAAGAATTAATTTAAATTACCACATGGATGAAACACGGCCTCCTCCGTCGTCCCAGTGTTGGGTTTATCTCATCATGGTGAAAAACCTCTCAAAATATTTCATTGATGCTCAAAAGTGTTTTACAATGAAGAGAAAGATAAGTAAATGTTATAAAACAGGATTCTGCGACCCACAGAAGGCGTCCAACATAAACGACAGAGAAGAGGTGCTATTGTTACTGAATCCCTAAGACCCACACCTACGACCCACGACTGTGAGTCTCTTTCACTGTTGATAAACGACTGCTGCTGCGAGTCCGTTCTTCGTGTTCTTCATCTTCATCAATGGCAGCAGCAGCAGTAGAGAGAAATCATGGTTCTCGATTCTGCAGCGTTTCTTCTCTCCTCCCAACTCTCGACATCCCTTCTACTCGACCCAAGGAGTTAATTTATACCCAATAGCAGCATTTAATCCCTCGCAATAACTCCATATAATTCTCATTTACTCGGGAAAATATTTTTTTTATTTTCTTCACTGTCAGCCAAGATACGATATTTTCCACCTCTTCTGCCTGCGCAAATGAGTTGTAATACTTCCATAAGCCACATACAAACTTTATAAGAGAAGATATCTTCCCCTGTTTGTCCACAAACTTTCCAAATTTAGCTCACAGTGCACCCGATAATATCTTCCCCTGTTTAACTTTGATTTCCTCCCACGGCTTACTTGGCCCATTTTGCTCGATCAAAATGCTTGTACTAACTCTGTCCTGTGAATTCAAGCCCAGCCCAATTGATTTCAGGTGTTGAATCTCGCAAAAACACGTCCAAAAATTCAACTCCAAATCATGCAGACGATAATTAAGTTTCCCGCAATTTTGGAATTTGAATTTGGGAAGAAAACTGGCATCCCCCTAATCCTGTACGGGTGTCCCTTTAGCAATTTGGGCTGAAATAGTAATTCTTGGGTGGAAATAGTAATTTTTCAAGGTTCCTCCAGGACATTTCTGGGACGTTTCCAGTGCATTTCTGGGGTGCCTTTAGTACTTTTCTCCGGGGTGTAAATTATCACTTTTTGAGCAACTCTTTCCACAGAAGGGTATTTTCTCCAAAAACACCTAAACAAACATAAAGCACCGTAATAAGAATAAATGGGTACTAACAAAATACACAAAAGAGATGAAAATAGACACATAAATGTGTCTATCAAATACCCCCAAACTTATTATTTGCTAGTCCTCGAGCAAATTTTATTCTTGAAAAGTGACCGAGTTAATATCGGGTGGGTTTATCAGAGGTGTACCCACAAAAACCAATAATCCAGACCCTAGCTATCTACGCAGAACCTTGGAAAGCACTAAAGAACCTCCTTGGTTGGCATACAATTATTGACTCTAAGAGGAAGAACCCTGATGCGAAATTCCAATTGCTGTACACGAGTTTGCACTCAAGCATACTAAAATTCATATAAGTGACAGAGCTCTACTAAGATAGTTTCACAATGGACATCATACTCGGAGTCAGACTAATCACATGAAAAGATTAAGAAGATGGAAAAAGAAAAATGTAGATGGTTGAAAAGTGAACGGTGTTTCCCATATCTGTCTGAAGGCCTATTCCAAGATGAACCTAACCTAAATGACTGAGATACCGGTCTGACTAATATTAACACACTGGCATATACAAGGGAACCAGGGGTCAATAAGTTAAATCTAGATCAACAAACTGGCAAATACAAGGGAACCAGCAGTTGACTACACATAAAAATAACCATTTTTTTTTAACTTAACGGCATGAATAGATCTTTTTGATCCAAGCGCATGCTTCTTGTCAGCAGATTACACGATAGTTCCCACGGGTCCTGCATTCCACGCTTGCTTAGGCGACGGAAACAGGGAGAACACACGCATATTGCTATCCAAGTGTTAATACTTATTCCGATTGGTCTAACTGGTCCGGTCTAAATTTTTTTTTTTTTTTTTTTTTTTTTGGAAAAGGTAACTCAGTCACTCTATTTCACCCTAGCAAAGGTAACAACTTGAATCGTGTGCCCCACCAAATCACTTGAAATAAAAGAAAAAATAGAAA